>NC_037292.2:5161177-5464188 GCF_000002775.5 Populus trichocarpa | reverse complement strand
AAATTTCATAGGGAGATACTAGATACATGGAAATATATATATTGAAAAATTTTCAGGTAAAATGGAGTTCGAGAACATGTTATTACAGAGGGTCTAAATTACCAGACAAATCTTATAAAAACTGCTAGACTAGACCTTTGTGTAATGTTTGGGATATATATATGAAGTTATATGTAGAAGTTTTTTGCGATTAACGTTGTTCTGGAAACTATACTTCACAAGCTTTCCAACCATATATTGTCGGCTCAATAGTTCATCCAGATGAGAGAGAACGACATGTTTGAAGTCGAGAATGAAAATCTGCAAGAATGTGCAAAAAATTAGAGATTCGGGCTACATGGAGAAACTTTAGCATGGAGACTTTGTTTTTATTATCATATTTTAATTATTTATTGAATGTTGAATAATTATTTTTAACATGAGTTTGTTCTAGCCCATTAGACATTGTTTAGGGGCTTATTTCATTACTGGATTTATGTTAGTTGATTACTAGTTTAGCTTCATTAGTTTGCAACCCAAAAGAGGTCCGTTAGGGTTAGTTAGAGGAGATTATATTATGTTCTTTTAGTTGCAAGTTTCAGCAGCAAGTTGGAGAATAAATGCGAGTTTTTCTTTTGTTTATTTGTGGCAAAACAACCTTTTTTTTGCAGGGATAAAGATCATACAATGACTTATCAAAGAATAATTGGTTTTGCGGTGTCATTTGCATATTTAGAGTTTTTAGATATAAGGTTATCTCTGAATCCAAGTTTTTTTTCAATACTTTTGATTCTTAGATATAAAATTACTTTTGAGTCAAGGTTCTATCAAACCAAGTTTTAAGGTTATGTGCTTGATCCTAGACAATCCTAAAAAATAAAAGTATTGAAGGTATGATAAACCATCATGCCTCTCCATCTAGAATAATTATTTGTATTGATTTAATGATTTCTCTATACTTATAGGTGTATACAAAGTCTCTTAAGAAACCTACCATATTTACTGTCTTAAAAAAATAAAAAAATTATTATTTTAATGTATTTTCAAATAAAAAATACTTTAAAAATATAATCTCTATCACAATTCTAAACACACCCTTACACAAACACACCTTCAAAGTTTAAAATAATGGTAAAATGAATTCCAAGGTCCCTCGTATATTTTGAAATTAGTTACGTTAGCACCTTCACTTTAATTTCTGCCGCTCAAGACCTTGCACCTTTGATTACTGATCATGCATGGCATCTCCAACCAAATTTGTTGCTAACGGTGTAAGAGAGTTGTTAATTATGTTTCTTTTAAGAAATCAATGATTGAGTATGTCATGTGAATGGATCAGAAAAACCTGGAAAAGGAAGAAAAAATTGAGAATCAAAATTGAATAAGACAATAAAACCAAGAAGAAATCAAAATCGAAATTATATTTTTAAAAGACACAAAGATGTTAAGATTAACTGAAAGTTTCATCTCGTTCTACTACTCTTTTCTTATTTTGATATTTTCATTTCTAAAAAAATAAATTTGGCTCTGATTTTTACTTATTTTATTTATGAAAAAAACTCACGCAATGTTTCATGCCTGTTTCCTTTTTTTTTCCATGTATTTTTTTTTAATTCTCGTGGCATTAGCTAAGCTTGTTGTCAAATAATTTATTTTGATTTTAAAAAAAATAGTAAACATAAATCACATCTTGATAGGAAGGTGAATTTAATTAGTCGCTCTACCCATACACTTTAACTAAAAAACACCACCCTTTACTGGAGCCATTCGTCTTCGACTCAAATGTTTCCTAAAATAAATTTGTTCAAATGTTTCATCTAAAGAACTTGGTTTGATTTGAATTAATGTGAAGTATTATAATAAAATTAGTAGAAAATAAAAGGAATTACAATCTGCTCACCATTTCTAAAATATGGTTGCTGTGGGATATTAGAGAGCGTTTGGAAACGCGGGCCAACCCGTGTTTTTAAAAAATTCAATTTTGTTTTTCGTTAAATTTTTTTAATATTTTGGATCGTTTTGATGCGCTGATCTTAAAAATAATTTTTTAAAAATAAAAAATATTATTTCGATGCAGTTCGGAATGAAAAATATTTTGAAAAGCAACCGCGACCACACTCCCAACTAGACTCTAATGTTTGTATCCTAAGCATCATACTTTTATGTAGTTAGAAATCATGAGCATGTTTTTATTTTATGAACATTAAATTTAATTATAATTATAACCGAATATATATTCCAACCACATCAATAAAAGAAAAGGTAATTTTTCAAAATTTATTCTCTTTCCAACCAAAACCACAAGGCTACCGACTTCAAAATCTCATCAGTACTGAAACGTAAGGCCAGATGTCGTGCTATGAACCACGCCATCATCGACCGTGCCTCATTCTAATACTGCAATAAAAAACTGAGTCTATGACAAAACCATGCCACGTGGTTTAAATCCCTGGAAGCCCATGTATTATAAAATTGGTTTTCAGATTGAACCCAAAAGACTTGTTGGGATTTAAAAATAGCCCAAGAGGATAACTGAGACGAAGATCTTTAGTTACCTAGTGCTTTCTGAAAAGCTATATAGGTGGAAAGTGGAGCGAAGTGGAACTGCCATTACAACTGGATGAAGGCGACTGCATGCAATGGCCAATGACAGCCGTTCAAAAGTTCTAAGAGGAAGGGTTTGTCTGCAGATGTGCCTTCGAACATGTCAGTTTCAATCCACACATGATATCAGTTTCGATTTAGAGCACCACAACTTTGCTTCTGGCCGACCATAAATGATACACGCTGTCCCTTTGGTTCTTGTATTTCAAAGATATATTTAAAAAAGTTTATTTTTTTGTTTATTTTTTAATTAATATTTTTTTAATATTTTCATACTATTTTTGATATATTAATATTTAAAATAATTTGTTTAAAAATATTTTAATATATTTTAAAATAAAAAATACTTTAAAAATCAACTAAAATTAAAACCCTTCCAAGCGCATTCGAGCGTGCTCGGAAGGTTGACATAATCAGATATATACAGTAGTCTGTCAGTACTTGATAGATAGATAAAGTGCATGTTTGTTTTAGAGGTGGATGTTGAGTTTTGTACGTGGAACCAATAAAAAAACTAAAAATAATAAAAAATAATTTTTATAATTAAATTTTATAAAAAATTAAATTGTACCGAACCTAAACTAAGCTACAAAAGCTAAAACAATCACTCCCGAAGAGTATGTGGATGTGATCGATTATGGACTCCTCCAATGCGTGTCATGAGCAATATGTGCGCATAGTTGATTGATAATTAAAACAGCTAAGTTAAAGTTAACGATGACGATCTCAGATTGGGTTGTCGTCTAAAATATCTTCACACGTACAACGCCCAGTTGCCTAAAATCACAAAGTGCAGTGAACCGGACCCGATAAGTTTAAATCAGCGAGAGAGATATCCACTATAATTTGCAATCTATACTCACATACCCACGCGCTAGAGCAGTGGTTTAAATTTTCTGAACCAGCCCTCGCTGCCAAACTTGATCAGTAATTAAAACTATAACGTAACAACAAGAATACAAATAGATCAAGGGAGAAATTAGTTAACTTTGTCTAAGATCCAAAAACATCAAGGACTAAATCAACCTTGTTAAGCTACGAGGACAGAAATCAAAATCATAACGATACAATATCACCGCCGTAGACATCAAGCCCAGTGGCAAGTGCTTGCTAACGACGGTATCGGACTATAGCAGGATCACCGGTGATCAGTGATGTTACTTAATGTTTCTCTTCTCTTGCCACTCTCCGATGTGAAGGTTGGCGGGCTTCACTCAAGTAATGAGTAGTTTGTAAATTCTTTTGACTACCTCATACAATGTTCTCCACTAATTCCAGATGGGCCAAGGGAGCCAGTCTTCTTCAATCATAGCAACGCATTGACAAATTCATTTCGGCTCTCCATTTTGACCCATGAAAGTACATAAAGTTCCTTTGACAAGGTTGGAGCTTGAAAGCACGCCTTTTGTAATCCAAGAGAAAGAAAGAAAAGATAAAGAAAGGAGGATAAAGGCTTCTGGATAGGCTGCCCAAGTTGGTCTGGTAGTGCTCCATTAAGAAGTGCATTTCTCTCTGACCTGACGACTTTTGGTGAATAACGCGTGAGTCACCACAAGACGAAAACAGGCTGCAGTATAAATGCCTGAGCAACATGCGTTTTAAGTTAAGAAAAATAATGTTAAAGGAATGATGCTTCAAAAGTGGCTAGAAATGGCAGGCAAATTCCTTCATTCACTAGTAATTCTACTGGTAGTTTCCCAGCTTATCTTCTTGAATGCTACCTCAACATCCAGTAAATCCACAAACTTGTCTCCTTAAATTACCCCCTTATATATCTTTTTTTTTTTTTTTAACTCTTGTTCATGAATAATTGCTACGACTGTTTCATTCTGTTGATTGCATTTACAGGGACTGGAGATGATCTATTATATAATAGTCAAGATATGCTATCTCCTGATCGGAACACCCAGCACCAGGTACCGTTCATGGGCTAAGTGGTTTGTCAGTGGGCTCTTTTATATTAATTGAACCTAGGAATGAGGAAAGCAAATTAATCTACGATTTCTTTTGACATCTGAAAATGCAGACAATCACAAAGCGAGGCGCCGGGAGGGAGAATCTGGAGTACACTGATTATTCAGGAACAGGACCCAATAACCGCCACACTCCTGAGCCGCCTTCTGGCCAGGGGGGGAACTAATTAAGCTCAGTCAGTTCAAGGATTGCACGGTAGATTTGTAAACAAAAAAAGGGCCCTTCTGCTCAGTTCCTCCAGGCAAAGGTTAAGTTTATGTAGGCAGAATAAAGCCGGGAGCTTATTAGGGTTAAAACCACTAGTGGAAGAATATGTAGACTGAAGTAACTTGAAATGTTAATTATCTGCTTTGCCATGTTTATCATGTGTTCGATGGAGTATCCGCCTTGCTTCAAGATTGAGTTCTGAGGCTGCAGTGGAGTTGATGATCATTTGTTATATCCGCTTGTAAAATTATTCCATCTTCTCGAATAAATCTGGTGGAGGTTTCAATCCCACGGATCAACGTAATTAGAAGGTAAAACGAGGCCTCGAGTCAATAATAGGTTTACATTTATGATCATACTATAAATTATTTCCATTACTAAGCACAGATTTTTAGTCTCATGACCACAAAATTAAATCAAATTGGAAAAATAAAAAATTAAAATACAAGAAACTACTAGCTGGGCCTTAAGAAGATATTCCTTCTGACAATATATCACCTCTCATTTAGTCCATATTAAAATAGTAAAGATAAGTATAGGGATTACAAATTAATTTTTTTTTTTACTAAAACTACGTCGTTTTAATTTAAAAAAAATTGACTCGGGCGACCCGGTTAAAACCCGGAACCCGGGCCTTGGACCGGGCCGGGTCTGAAAACTATGAATGGGGTTGCATAGCCACTTAGGATGTTTGGGCTTTTTACTTCGGCTCCAATTGTTCTTGTTTATTCATCCGACGGACTTGATGGATTTTGGAGACGTTTTACTTTATCAAAATAAGAAAACAATTTGGAGGACCCAAGTTGTCTATTTAACCACTCGGATTTTAGTTCTCAAATCCTTTTGGCCTAGTGGGGGCTTAGGCTCTCAAAATTGCACGTATATTTCATATATATATATATATTGAGATATAATTTATCATTCAAAGGGATCATCTCCTCGTTACTTGAATACATCAAATTGTAGTTCCTAACTGAATTTTGAGCATAATGATATGTGATTCTGAACATTACATTACCATTGTTTCTACTATATATGCAGTGATTTTTTTTTTTCTGATGTACAGTACTGCTTAAGCAGCAACAGAGTATTTCATGCTTGCAAAATGCAAAGGGCCAAAAACTTAATTCATTCTAATTTCCAAAATAATAATAATAATAATAATAACAAACATATTTGGAGGCAACACAGGTTCGGGTAAAGCCCTACGGCCGAAAAAAGAAGCTCAACAATTAAAGAGGACTGCCCTATACATGAGATCAACCCCAGCCCACTTCAATAAGTTTCCACTTTCCAATCATCTGGACATCTTCCACCGTCAAAGTTGCCACCTACCGCCGTGGCGGCAACCCCCGAGCCATCTACTTTGACACGAGGATGTTGTTGTATTGAAAATATTGGATGCAAGAAATGATCTATATATGTGTATGATTATTGATGATGGAGAGTACCCCAACCTGTTAGTTTTTGGTTGGGAGATTGGGCTCATCCAAGTCTAAGTTATTAAATTTTATTTATTTTATTTATTATTAATTTTGATTTATGTTATTTTATTAGATTTTTATTAGTTAGTGGTTTTTAAATTTAAATTTGATTTTGATTAGATTTTTATTATTTATATATAAGTTTTTTTACATTATCATAACTTTTGATGAATTAAATAAAATTTACAAAGTCCTTCTCTTTCTTTAACTTCTTTTCTTCTTATTAGGCTTCAAATTCCGCATCACGTTGTATGATTCTCTTTAACCTCTTACATTACGAAGAGTCAGTCATATGATGTTTGGTGTCCACGAAGAAAACCTGGCTTTTGGAAGTTCAAGAATTGTCATTGAATGGATACAAGAATTATATTGCCCTGGTATTTTACGCAGTTTCAAGAATCAGTGCTCTGGTCCTGGTCCAGGTCCATTTTTTCTCATGTGCTGTGTATGATTAGGCTTTTCTTGTCTTGTGTCAGAATTATTGCATTTTAGGTGAATTTAGAATCTTGTGACAGCAATTATTTCAAACCATCCACAGTAGTCGAGCATCATATATAGTGTTAGGAAAGGCTGGCATTTTCCATATAAAACAAATATTGAATTGGAAACTACATTGAACATTGAAGGAGAACTCTACCTCCAAAGTCTGGCCAGTTTCATTGAGAAATTGCTTGCATTTACATAAACTGTTGATTTCAATTAAGCTGCTCAAATATCTTGAATAGCTATAAAATCTCCAGCCTTGCATCCTAATTGCTTTTGGTCCTCATATTGACCTGGAAGAGAGTGTGCCCTGCCTTCTTGACTTGTTTATGAACCTATCAGAAATACAGAAAGAGTTTATGTTGTTATTTTCTTTTCTTTTTTTTGGGTATTTTCTTTTCTCAACTTTAAATTTTCTTTAGCTTCCTGGTAAATCAAGTTAATAGAAATTATGCAATTATGCTCTGCTTTATTATCATTTCATTGTGAGTTATGGGGGTAGCCCCATTAGGATTCTTGTCAGTCACCTCACTAAATATATACTAGTCAGTTTTAGACAGTTTACACGTAACTACCCTAATTTACCATATCGTCTTTATTATTATGAAGCTTTATCTTACTATCTTGGAGTGTGCCTTGTGTATTTTGGGGTGGTAGGTTTTCTTCCTGAACTTGTTCACCCTCTTCAAGCAGTGAAGAGGGTTGTGTTTTTCTGGGTTGAGTCATGTCAAACTGAGACATCTTACGTCATTAGATGTAGCATTTTTATCAGAAATGAGTTAGTCTTGCCTGGATTGTTTGAGGGAATATTTCTACACGATCCCACTTTGTCCCTGTCAATCAAGTCGCGGGGTACTGGACAGAGATTGCTGTGCCTCGTAAAAAAGATTCTAGAAGTTGGACATCACTTAATGAGGCAAGTGTTCGGTGAAGAAAGCAATTATGTCTACCACTAATGAACCATGTGCTTACATTTGGCTTTTGAATGTTGATTTTACACATTCCCTATTCGCCAGATGTGAGATGGACCTGAATTTTCGTTTTTTTGTTTACTATTGTGTTCATGTAGATGTAGGCCTAGATAAGAAGTTAAACTTTCTGGAAGTTAAACATGATGCGACAAGTTGATAGTAGTTATGAACAGTGATTTCTTTTTCTTTTTTATTATTCTCTAGTCACCTGACTACTTAAAATCTACCTAAGACTGGCTTTTCACTTGTTTATCTGGATCATTAAACAGTTTTGACGATTCTGTATGGTCATGACCCTAAGTGACTTGCAATTAGAAGATTTGTGGACCATTTCTTCTTTCGAAGCTGGATTATGATGTTGCATATGCTCCAGTGGAAGATTAGTTACTGAGGGCGAATTCTCTTGAAAATGGATGAAAATGAAAGCAAGCCACTTTGTTTGTTGTTACACTTGAAATGGTTCCATTCTCTTCGTTTTCCTTTGCCATTCTTGACGCAGTTACAATACATGGAATTGCTTCTTTTCACTTCTAAAACAATGAGTCTATGTGCTGTCTGCCGATGGGTGTAAATTACCTGGTTTTGTTTTGTCTGTACAGGAAGCCAAAACCTTTTGAAGTTCCGAAAAAAGTGACCTGAACCTTGCAGCAAGAACTATTCCCAGAGGATTTTAGTCTCTCAATGAAGCAGCACTATTCGTGACTGTTTTGAGCATTCATTTATAGAAGATGCCTGCATCATTAATGTATTTCTTTCTTTCTGTGCATGGATTGTTATTTTAACTTTGCATTTCGAGAGTTGCGAGTAGTTAGCTGATTCCTTTCTCTTCATATCAAATGCATATAAAAATGTAAATAGATTAATGACACATTGCTCATGTCATTTTGGCTTGTGTTTGACATGAAATTGCATCAGTATTATATCTAATTTTTTACTTTGCTGGGATGGTGAATCGTTTCCTTTTGTTTCTCTTTTCCTGATTCTTGAGGCCATATTCTTCTCATCTTCTTTCCATGCTATTGGCTTTGTGAGATCTCCTCTCTAATGGGTCCCTTTAAAGAATAATAATCGATGAGAGGCACCTTTGCTTAAATGACTTTTGATTCACCAGACCTTCTCCTACTGACCTAAAAAAATTCGTGGGCCCGTTTGGCATCATCCCAGAATCTCCTTTACCTGTTGTGGAATAAATTAAAGCAAGAAAGGAGCCTTCAAGTACAGCAGCTGGTTAAAGAGAAAGGTACTTCAATAACTCTTACTTCTTTTCTTGTTTTTCAAACATTCGGGCCACATATCATAAAAACTTTCTCAATAGTATTTAATCCTTTCCCTGACTAAGAACCATGAGACTTGCCACTAATGAATGAGTAGAGTCTTAGGACAGAAGCAGATGCTTGCTTAGGAAGAACTTGCTGTTAAAATGGACCTACCACTACATTGGATCCACCATATTGGTCTTCTTGTTGAAGTTTTTATAATGGAATGATGGTGGTAGTAAAAATACAATCACGGGACTTTTTCACTCTGTCCTCGCTGTAGGGTGTCCAAAGGCTGTTGATAAAAATGGCAGGCCGAGTCAACTGTTTGAAATCCTTAACTGTAGCAAACAAGTATACTATACATGTCTTCTACTCTCTCTGTTAATTAAATAAACATAGTACTGTTGCTATTGTAATTGCATGTTTAAAGTATTGCTTTAGTATCCAACATTCTACACCTTTGAATCCAGGGAAAGCGATTAACGCAGCAAGCTAGACATACTGATTATATGGCACCGATCAGATGGCAGTTCTTTGGAGATCAATCATTGGATTTTGATTCCAGTGATCAAAGCTCTAAACCGCAACCCAAGAAATCCAAATATCGATCTGATTTAATCGACTTTTACGATTTGTTGTTGGCCATTTTGGCTTCCCTTTTTCTTTTTCTTTTTCTTTTCATTTCCTTTGTTTTCTTTTATGGGTGAAAATTTCTTTTCTCAGTTTCTGCATGGATATGGACTACAGGCTTAAAGCTAACATTCCCTTTGGAGTATATTTCTTTATTTATTAGCAAGAGACTTTTATGCTGAGCAGTCCAGTAGATTGTTTTCATATTACAGAAGTGTGCTGCTGCCATAAATATGCGGACCTTTTTTCATTTCATTTTGTCTATGCATTTGTGACTTACACAGTCACGTACACTCGGGGAGAGTGAGAGAGAGACAGAGCCAAATCAACCTTGTTGATTCATGTCAACAAGTAGCACTGGATGGTTGGTTGTGTTGCTTTTGCATCACAACCACCATGAGATGTTGGATCAGTTTCAGATTGTTGGTCGTGTTGCTTTTGTATCACTTCCATTTAAGACTATTGGTTTAGCTGGTTGTTTCCTTTAACATGCCACAACAAGATCGGAACTTTAGTTTTCTTTTTTGTGTTTCAATTTTATTTTATTTTTTATAAAAAGAAAGGAAGTGGTATTAATTAGTAAGAACATGACAGGATTGGCTGTGGAAAGAAAAAGAAAAGAAGGGGTCAATCAGTGCACACGAAAACTCAATTTTCTCCAGATGCTTTCTTGATTTTACTCGGATTCCTTTGGATAACTCTGATGCAAGGAAACAAAGATTGTTTGGCTTGAATATACTTAAAAGGGGTTGGTTTTGATGATGGACGGTACATCTCGTGGCATTAGCTGTATGTCGAGCATGAAAGCAGCTGGCCCTGTATATGTATAAGATTCCCCCCTGTGACTGTAAGCGGATAAACTTGCACATTTGTGTCTCTTTTTGGCTCAATTTTTGTTCCCATGTAAAAGAGATTGCATTAAGGGGTGATTACATTTGTATAGTTTATCTGGTCTTCGTTATAACAAGATGGCTGATTTGATTCTCTTTTATAGGGCACTTCTTTGTTAGAAAAATGAGGCGATGTTGAGTCCTAAAATCTAAGGTTAGATTCTTTGATTCCTTCAGCCCTATAAAGAACAAAAAGAATCTGCCAATCACAATACAGCCTGCTCAAAAAAGAAAATAGGAAAAGAGTGTAAAATTAAAAGAACGACCCATTTGGCTGTCCCTTTCAGTCACCAAAAAGAAATATCCATTATAACAAATTCCCATCAACGTATTTGTTTTTCTTCAAAGCTTCTCAGAGTGCTAGGAAAGTTGCACCCATTATTCATCATGGTGGGGCTACCTTACTCAGCAGGGAATCAAGCAGAGAGAAAGATAGAGAGGGGAGGTGGGAATACAGGAAGATAAAAACAAACCATACACTTTTCTTCTTTCTCTCCTTTTGAGAGACTCAAATTGAAGTGTGTTGCTTTCTCCGTTTTTGCTGCCTATGAGATTCTCTCCCTCTCCCCTTTCAAGTCAAAGAAGAAAGAAGGAAATTTTTTAAAAAGAAAAAGTTAGTATGAAATGGGAGGTGGGAGAAAGGAAGAGCCACAGCTCATAGCATATATTCCCTTCCAACATAACCCCACTTATGTTTCCAGATACGGAGTGAGAACATCGGACAGCCCGACTACTCCGAAATTATAAAAGACAATCACACAGCTGCCACAATTTCAAGCATAGCTGAAAAGGATCATAACTCATATTCATGTTTCAGCCTTCCACTTGTCTATCATTCACCAAACAGAAATGGGTCTGCAACATCAAAGTATGAACTTGGTTTTGTCTACTGATGCCAAGCCTAGGCTAAAATGGACTCAAGAACTTCATCAAAGGTTTGTTGAAGCAGTCAATCAACTTGGAGGTGCAGATAGTAAGTATCAAGTATTTCTACGACCTCAGTGACCTTACTTGTCAATCTTTTGTAACGAGCTCAAGGTTTCCTAAACTGTTCTGTGATTATATTTGTGCAGAGGCAACACCAAAGAGTCTGATGAGGGTGATGGGGATTCCTGGACTTACTTTATACCACTTGAAGAGCCATTTACAGGCATTTTCTCTCCAGAATGATCAGATCAACCTATGCTATTATAATGCAGAAAAACAAGATTGTGATTTTATGTTTGCTTCTTGATGCAGAAATACAGGCTAGGGAAGAGTCAGCAGTCCCTGTTCAGCATTGAAAGCGAGCAAGAAGGTGATTCTAAATTATAAAGAATCAGATTGATAAACTGTGCATAGTTAGTTTTTCTCATTTATATTCTACCAATGGAGTGTTGTTTTATAGTTCTTTTTGTTGCAGATGACAAAGAGATTCAAAGTAGTGATGATCATTTCAAAGAGTCTGCAGTGACTCGAAGTAGTAGGGGGATCTGCAGTGATGGAAACCACCATCCAATTAACGAGTAATAGTTGACATAATCTCTACCTGCTTTATGATGAAATTCTATAGAGATAACAATACAAAAGCTTTTTATTTACTCAAAGTGCTATGTTCAACAGAAGCTTTCAGATTGCACAGGCTCTCCAAATGCAAATGGAAGTGCAGAGGAAACTTCATGAACAGATTGAGGTAAGACCAAGAAAACAATTCCTTTCTTCAAACCTCTTTCTCAGTCTATTTATCAGAACATGCGAATCCGGTTTAAATTTTTATTGCAGGTACAGAGACATTTGCAGCTGAGAATTGAAGCTCAAGGGAAATACTTACAGACAGTATTGAAGAAAGCACAGGAAACTCTGGCTGGATATAATTCTTCTTCAATGGGTATAGAACTTGCAAAAGCCGAGCTCTGTAGATTAGTCTCAATGGTTAATAGTGGATGTCCAAGTTCTTCAATATCAGAACTGACAGAAACAGGAGGTTCAATTTTAAAAGACATAGAAAGGACACAAATGAGGAATACAGTATGTTCAATGGAAAGCTCCTTGACATCATCTGAGAGTTCTGGAAGAAAGGAAGACATGCAAAAAGAGAATGAGATTCATGACACCAACAAGTCCAATACAGCCTTTGTTGAGCTTCCTTTAATGGATATTCACCCCCAAGAAAACCTATTGGATAATGATTCAAGTAATCAAGGGAAGAAGAGGAGTGGTAGTATCATATCTGATGGTGTTTCTGTAGAGCAGCCCCTGGCTAGAAGATTGAAAAATGGTGATCAGTTGAGGTTGGGGACGTTTGATTTGAATAGTTAATATCAACACGAGATTGAATCAGCTTCGAGATGAATAGACTTAAAGTCGAAGGGAATTGAACAACTCAACTGGGTGCCTTTGGAGAATCTCAGGACTTTATACTGGAAGGGTTCTTATTAATATAGTCTCTGCAGGAAAGTTACCTGATAGAGTTAAATCTTTGTTTATAAACTATGTATAATTGGTATATGTATGGACCCAAGAACATTTTTAAAGTATATCCATATATATAAAAAGATGGTGTAATATATATATTTTGTGAATACATCTCCTGGAAGTTTTTCTAAGACAGTCTCTCTCTTTGTTTTTCTTTTTTAGGTCTAACCATTTAGGGCATCGTTGGCTGTGTTTCATGTAACAATACTAAGTTCTTTCCTGGTTCATTTCAAGGAAAACCATCCACACCACACTTGGAGTCTGGTATCCTCTTGCTGGATTTGAACCCAAGATGACAACGGAGGGCCAGCTACCAGCTTTAGCTAAATATTTACACCTGGCAGTTCACTTGATGAAATATCACATGTGCTGTATTCAACATCTATGACTTATAACTCCAATTTTAGGAAATTGACCCAGATTCAACTTTTCAATCAGTTTTGACTGTGAACCATGCTTCTCAGGATCACTCCAGTGATTACTTGGGACTTCCACTAGAATTGGCAAGTGAGGGAGAAGGGACGGCCAAAAAGGCATGCATAAAACAATAGAAAAACAAGAACAGCCTAGAGCAAGAAATCATTATGCTGCAAAATCATTAAACATCCAACAAAGAATGAATCATTAGCCAAACCATGCTTAAGATTGATTATATTAACGTTCAAGGAACTTCAATAAATTTATTTGCAGGGGGCCTGAAAACTCAAATCATTAACCAAACCACACAAGTCAATATATGCTGCTAACGTTTCTCCTCCTTCTTAAGCAAGCCCTGGGGAAAGGAAACCGGAAGATCGAGAATGGAGCTTCCACACGTTATTCACAGCTATTGTCTTTTCACAGATTTCTATTTCTATTTTTGTTAAGGTGTCCCGTTCTTTTTCATTGATACAAGGCATGCTACTTAGAGAAACAGGTTCTCTAGTTATGACAGCTTCCATTTAGAAGCCTAAAATTCATGCTAATATCTTCTTTCTCTTTGGTTCATTGTAGAAAAAATTAAGAACAGCCTACAGGAAGAAATCAATATAGCAGAAAAATCATTAAACATCCAACAAAGAATGAATGATTAATCAAACCATTGATTCTAATAGATTAAATCTGTTTCCCTCATCGTAGGCAAAAGCCTACCGTACATGACTTCAGACGTCGCAGAAGTCTCGGGCTAGTCATTTGATTACATTGTTGAGGGTGGAGTCTAGAATTGTTTCTAGACCCAATGAGTTGATGAAATTTCAATTTGCTGTCAAACTTGGGTTACTTGAAGCTGGAGTTCTACCTTATATTGGATTTCCTGGGAACATATACAGAGAACAAAGGTTGGAGGGTCTCTGTTTGATAACTGTGGGAAAAGACACTTCGCAGCTGATCTTTTGCAGTCAGGCAATCCACATAATATCATAGTTCTTCTGAATGCAACCGTAAAAAGCATCATCTTTCATAAAAATAGTAAGCAAAGATCTCTCAATTAAACACTGGTTTTCGCAGATCATAATAGCTATTATGTAAAAGCAAATGTTTGTTTTTTTGTTTTTCATCTCATAATAATATTACTTGGACAATCAATCACTTGAAGCTAGTAAGTTGTTATATTTAAATGATGCAGGTCAAAGAAACGAGAGCATAGCTCATGGTATTAGGTTCATCAAGAGCTATGCAGCATAAATCAAACTTACGAAGCTTACCTCAACAAGCCTCTGAATTCGGTTCAGCAGGGTGATGTTATTTTGTCAGCAGGAGCATTAGGTAGTCCCCAAATCCTAATGTTAAGCGGCGTTGGTCCAAAAAACAATCTTGAGAACTTTGGGATCCCACCTTGTGTTAGACTTTGAAGGGGCTGGACAGGAAATGAAAGAAAATCCACGCATTGAAGCAAGCACGAACACAGATTACCAATTTTCTAATGTTCTACAAGTCGCGGGCGTAAAAGAAGACTTCATATTCATACCCGAGGGAGCAATCGCCCCAACTAGCTTCAATGCATGAACCATAGTCATTGCAAGCAAGATTTCTTTCCCAAAATCAAAAGGAGAGCTGGAATTGAACAACACAGATCCTAGGAAAAAACCCTATAGTGGAATTCAATTATCTTGAAAACGAAGTTGACTTGGAAGAAGAGTGTGCTGAGACGGCTCAATTGCTTGAGAAAATAGCGATGTCGATGTCCATTACACGTTTCACGAGTACTCGACCCCAACATAACTCGTCGAGCCTTGGCGAGTTAAGAAATTACTGCAAGCAGAATGTAGGCACCCATTATCAATATCACGGTGGTTGCACAGTTGGATCAGTTGTTGACAAAGATTACAAAGTACATGGGATAAAGGATTGAGAGTCATAGATGGCTCGACTTTTTTGGAATCACCAGGTACCCTTTTAATGCTGGAACGTTATCAAGGGATAGAGATTCTTGAGGAAAGGGAGATTGCTTCTCCTTTTGCTACTCAGCCATGCCCATAGCAAATTCTCAAAGACCATAAACAATATCAATTTCATGAAATCGATTGTTTTGGTTAAGCCATGTTCTAAGAGAAAATAAGAAAGAAATAAAATCAAAACCAAAATTTAGTTTTTTTTTAGAAAATAAAATAATGAAAATAATGACTGCTAACACATGATAAATTTCTCTTAAAATGAGGGCTCAAATAATCATGTGTACAAAACTATATATATAAAAAATGAAGAACAGACATTCTGTTCTTAAGAGTTTGAGCGTTTTCTACTATTTTGTTCCTGTCTTGGCACAATTCGGCCCTGATAACTGCGCAGGCTTCTTGCGTCATGAATTTTATTTAATTATCTTTTAAAAAATAAAAAATGAATTTTTTTCCAACAAATTAAAATTTTCCCTAAAACTTGTTATAGTCCTAATTGGATACTTTTTTCTTGGAGATTCTTAAGCATGCGAAACTATCTTGGAGGTAATAACTAGACCTTGATATTTAATCCTGTAACTTTTTGTCTATGTTAAGAGAATATTTCTTTCTTTAAAAAATAAAATAAAAGAGAACACCCTGAGAGGATGCACCTCGTGATTAACAGCTCCACCCGAATGCGAGTGCTGTGGGTTTGTTCGGCCATTAAAGCTCTTAAGAGCCCAAATCAATGATCTCTCGTCTAGTGAAATACTGGGCCGAAAGAGCCCCCCAAGCTTGAATGGATACGAGCTCCGTTCAGTCCCTTGATGCCCAAGTCATCTTCCTGTCTCGTCATAGTTTTGGACACGTGTCTTTTGTGAGCTATGTCTTGAGCTCTGGAACATGGGCCATATATATATATATATATATATATAAAAACTATTTCTCATTTAGAAAACTTCACTGTGGTTTGTAAAGTGTTAATTTGTATATTACTTGCTCCCAGTTGTTTTAGTATTTTATATTTTGTATTCAAATTTTATATTTTTTTTATGTTTCAGTCCTTAAATGCTAAGATATAAAATATAAAGTGTTCGGTCAGTTATATTTTGATCATAAAAAAAATCAATATTGATTTTAATAGGTTTATCTTTATAAAAGGAGTTCATTGAAGTTGATGTTGCCCTTTAATCATGCAACAAAACATGGATTATAATTTATAAAGTTTTTTTATTTGTTTTATTTTATATTTTTTAGAGCAACTAGATGATATTTTATGATTGAAAATTGATTTATTAATGTTACTATGGTGTTTTTAAGTTACAATAAATTAAAAAAATAGCCAACATGTTCCATATATAATAAAGGATGCGCCAGATCCAAATATAGAATACATTTGGGAATGCGGTGCAAACCACGTTTTCAAAAAAATTAATTTTTTTTTTGTTAAAATTTAATATATTTTGTATGTCTTAGATCGTTTTGATGTGCTAATATCAAAAATAATTTTTTAAAAATAAAAAATATTATTAATATGTATTTCAATATAAAAAATTATCTGAGAAGCAATGATAATTCAGTTTCAAATACTCTCGTAATAACCCAACATGTTCCGTAAGTATTGACCAAAAGAACCAACAAGCGAAGTCTACTCTTACCAGCATGCCCAAATAACTAAACCGGCGCATTAGTCCCAATGCCATCGAATTAATCCTCTGTCGAGCAAATTGGAAAAACAAAAGATGGAGCTTCTTCATGTACTTCTCGCAGCTTCGTATATTTTACTTGTTAGCTTTTCTCAATCTTCTTCAAAGTGTCAAGGTATGTTACGTAACCAAATGAGTAATTCTGTATTATGACAGCTTTCGAGTAGAAGCTGAAACATTATTCTAACAAATTCAATCTCCTTCCCCTCGTTGTAGGCAAAACTCTCCCCTACATGACTCCAGATGTCACACAGATCTCTGGAAGGTCATTCGATTACATAATAGTAGGGGGAGGCACCGCTGGTTGCCCCCTGGCAGCAACACTTTCAGAGAGATATTCTGTGCTGTTGGTCGAACGAGGAAGCTCACCATATAAAAATCCTTTTGTATTGGACAAAAGGTTCTATGGTTTCGCGTTGTTCCAAACCAATGAATTCTCATCAGTTTCTCAAAGTTTTATCTCCAAGGACGGCGTTTCCAACCTTAGAGGACGAGTTCTCGGAGGATCATCAGCAATAAATGGTGGGTTCTATAGCAGAGCTAGCGATGCTTTTGTTAGAAGAGCTGGATGGGACGAAGAATTGGTCAAGGAATCTTATAAGTGGGTGGAGTCTAAAATGGTTTTTAAACCTGAGTTGACCAAATGGCAATCTGCTGTCAAATTTGGCCTTCTTGAAGCAGGAATTCTACCTTATAATGGGTTCAGCTTGGAGCATGTAGAGGGCACAAAGATGGGAAGGACAGTGTTTGATCACGATGGGAGAAGGCACACCTCTGCTGATCTTTTAGAGACAGGGAACCCAGATAATATCGTAGTTCTTCTGAATGCAACTGTAAAGAATATCATCTTCCATAAAAAAGGTAGGCAAAGATATCTCTAGTTGCTGATTTTAGCAAACTTCAACAGCTATGAACAAACAAAACTCAAATGACCTCCTATCCGTATATTTGCTTGGACAGTCAATCTATTGGTGCTAGTTAATTCATTTCATACCACGCAGGTACTGAAAATGAGACAACAGTTCACGGTATTAGGTTCATCAAGAGCGATGGCAACGTAAGTCAAACTTATGAAGCTTATCTGAAGCAGCTAGAGAATTCAGGTTCATGGGGTGATGTTATTCTGTCAGCAGGAACATTAGGGAGTCCCCAGATCCTATTGTTGAGTGGCATCGGACCAAAAAGACACCTGAAGAACTTTGGTATCCCACTCGTGCTAGACTTTCCAGAGATTGGACAAGAGATGGTAGACAACCCGTCCATATCCGTTTTGTTAGAGTCAGACCCCCAAGTTCAGTTACCAGATCCACCTCAAATCGTGGGCATAGCAGATGACTTCAAATTCATAGTTCAGGGATTAATCCTACCAATAAGCATCAATGCAACAAGGATACCAATTTCAATCAAGCTTGCATTTCCAGCGTCCAAAGGGAAACTGGAATTGAACAGCACTGACCCTAGGCAAAACCCTTTAGTTGAATTCAACTATCTAGCCAAGGAGAAGGACATGAAGGAATGTATCAAGATGGTTCAGTTGGTTGAGAGAGTGGCAAGGTCCAAATCCATTGCTGGGTTCCTGGGTAAGGAACACTACAGTAATTCGAAGTCTCCTCGTGAACAGAGAGAGTTCTGCAAGAAGAATGTTAGGACTTTCTATCATTACCACGGTGGTTGCGCTGTTGGATCGGTTGTTGACAATGACTACAGAGTACATGGGGTAAAGGGATTGAGAGTAGTAGATGGATCGACTTTCTTGGAATCACCGGGAACGAACCCAATGGCTACGCTGTTGATGCTAGGAAGGTATCAAGGGATCAAGATTCTCGCGGAAAACAACCAGCATGAACCATCCAAATCCAACCATACCCACACCCACATATAGAATAATTAAGCTTTATGCGTCACCATCGGAGAATGTTCAGTAACTTGATGTGCGTCTTCCAGTTCAACGTAGCAATAATCCACCCTCTCTCTCTCAATAAGAAGTAATAATCCAAATTAGAGTAAACAAGCTTACATTGTCTTACATTGTAATTCACAGATCACCCTACCTTGTCTTATTATCTCATTTCTCAATGCAGTTTATTTCTATAACAAGTCTTACATATCTTCGTTTACAAAGTCATTCCATATTTTGCACACAAGAATATAACATTTTTCCCCTTTGAAGATTTTTTCACAAAAAAGTCAAGTGGAATAAAAGAAATGGTTAAGGAAGGTAATCAGTTGGTTGAATCTAAAATGTTTTTTATTCCTCAGTTAATTAGACGGCAATTTGATATCAAACATGGCCTTCTTGGAGTAGGGGTGCTACCTTATAACAGGTTCAGCTAGAAAGAACAAAGATTAATGGGACAATGTTTGATGAACGTCGAAAAATCACACCTCAGCTGATCTTATTTAGACTAGGAATCTAGAAGATGTCAGTTTTTTTTGTAAATGAAACGGTAAAGAATATCATCTTCCATGACAGTGGTTATCAAAGACAGACACCAATAAATAGTTGTTACAAGAGGTAAAAGGCTTCAGCAATCTTTATAGCAAATTTTATTGCTAAGATAATCAATCTCTCCTTCATTCTCGCAAGTTCTCTTCAAATGATGCAGGATAAAGAAAACGAGAGCATGATGCATTGGGTACATAAAGGACTGGTGGCAGCAAAACTCCAACTTATGAAGCTTAATCCCCAAATCCTATTGTTAAGTGTTACGTTTGGAAGGGGTAGACGAGATATTGCCAATTTTGATCAAGCTTGCATTTCCAGAATTGAAGGGGAAGCAAGATTTTGAACACCAAAGACCCTACGCAAAGACCCTTCAGTGGAATTCAGGTATCTAGCTGATAGTTAAATTGGTTGATAGATTAGAGCAAGATCCGAGTCTTTTTCTCTGTTGATGGAGACTGAACTTAGAAAACAGTTTGACCTCCAATCCTGACAACCAGCAAAAGCTCTGCATGATGAACGCGAGCACCTTCACCACTATCATATTGGTTGCTAAAGTAGTTGGCACATGACAAAGCTTACAAAGTGTATGGAGTAAAGAGATTGAAGGTAATAGATAGTTCTTCTCGGAATTACCAGACGCAAATCAATGGCTACCCTTTTAATGTTAGGCCAAGTGTCAAGGCATCAAGATTATACGACAAAGGGAGAAAGCCTCTGTTCTCTGTAGTCAATATGACACCATTGAATATTCTCAACTTCAGCAATACGTTTCAGCACCCAAGTCGGACAACTATCTGGAATTACAGTTGTTACAATCAATCTATGAAGTGATGGAATTATCCATTGAAGTCCAATTCATGACTTTGCCGACCTTCTATTTACTCAATCTAAGCTCCTAAATTTCTCTGGATTCAAGTTCAAATAGCCATCCATAACTAACCCTGTCTTCTTTAGCTATCTCAGAGCAGATTCTTTCCACAGCTTGAATTAGAATGGTTTCACTTATCAAGCTATTGAATATTATGACACATTATTGCTCAAGCGCAACAGTAAAATTTGAAACAAAAATATATGCTTCCTTTATTGCTCAAATTGAAAACATAAAATACAACCACTTCTCTGTACACATGTTATTTAGAAAGGTAAAAAGGATTTAAAAAAAAATCTCACAAAAATTTCTCTTAACTCTCCGTTTCATGATCAGCACTTGGACTTGAAGTAGAGAAATCAGTAGAATCACTTGAAGGATTTTCATTTGAATCCCTATTTCTCCTATTACCATTAAATGCAAAACTAACCCAAATCTCTCTTTCAGCTCTCCTCCATTCTCTCCCTCCATCTCCCCCATCTCTCTTCTTCCCCAACTCCTCCTCATCGACAGGCATCTTATACCTGCAAACAGGGCAATTCCCATGAATCTTTAACCACTTTTCTACACAATTACCATGGAACCTATGCTTACAAGGCATCTCCTTTACTACCGCACCAGGCTCCCACTCCTCTAAACAGATAGCACACTCGCCATCTTTATTATCTTCCCCGATCTCCACACTTGGCATGGCCTCTATGGATGCTTTTGAGGCTGGTGGTTGACCATTCTTGTTACCTATGTCTCTAAGTAAAGATTCAAGACTTGCAGCTCCTTCAATCACCACCATGCCTTGAGTGAGAGGGTTTATAAGGATGATTCTTTCGTTTGGGTCTGTTGTTTGTGGTTCTTGATCTGGGTCACGTTCCTCTGTGGAGTTAGTGGAGGTGAACCCAAAAATAAAAGGTAAAAACAAAGAGAGGTCTCTATGCCTTAAAAGCCTCTCAAACATAGAAGATAATTCAGCAGGTAATTCAGTCTCAGAGGCCATGAGGTACCACTACTGGTATTTTAGATTTGGAGAGAGGGAGAGGAGGTTTAGATTTTTAGCGAATTGTGAGAGATATAGACAAGGTTCAAGTGATGGAGATTATAAGGGAAACAACGGCGTGCCCACAGGAAAACTAGAAGCTTGTGGAAAGATCTGGAACAAAAGATATGCTAATAAGTGATGTTTATCTATTCTCCTCACCACCAGAAGGCAGAGTCTTTTTCAATGAAGACTTTAAACAAAAGGAAGATATTTTTGGTAGTGCCACTTGTGGTGGTACCCAACAAGGCACAGGTATCAATTATTATTTCACTCGGTTTCCTTTCTTTGGTTAGGATGGCCCTATCTCTCTGTTTTCTATTCTAAGTTAAAATTTGAGCCTTGAAAGTCCAAGTTTTTAACTGTTCAAATCCAAACAAAAGCTGTAAACTTTAGACACGAAACAACCGTCTTCACCCACAAGAACACTACGCTATGCATATTACCGAAGCAAATAATTTTTTTCCTTTAATAACCCAAATTGCTTGCCCTCGAATTCATTGCTTGTTGAAAGAATAGGGAAAGTTTAATCAACGAAGAGGACAGGAACCTTTTGGCCGAATGGAGTATCTGTTAACATCTAGAAGTGAAATTGGAATCTTGCAGAAATCACCTCTCAGGTTTGTTAATTTGGTCAGAGCAGGATTTTGTTGGATGATGCAGGCAGATCCATTTTTTAATGCCCAGATTGAGAGTTTTGGTGGTTTGACAACTCTTAAAAAAAAGACACCAATTAGTACCTTTTTTATTGATTTAATCAAATTGTTTTTAATCCCAGCATAAATGAATCCCTACACTGTAGTCCACCTAGACGAAATGATGCTCGAGGTTTGCGTTGTTAATTAGCTGCCTTCCCACTATGGGACTCTCACCAACTGCTTGTTAAAATCCCTGAACGAAATCTGCCGAGAATTTATGGGATTTGTTTTAGCAAGTAAGAAATTGTCTTAGTTTTTCATTATTTTTATTTTAAGATTTCTACAGGTGCTCTGGTAACGTAATTTATTCCTTCTGCAATTTTGGGTCATCTGATTTCATCTTGCAACAACTCCACGGTGTGATGGCTGTTAGGAGTGTTCCTTCCGCACTCCCGTTCAAAACTTGTGATGTCTTTGGAAACCCTTTAAAACCTTTTAATTTCCTTCCCATACAAACTAGAAGTAAGTACAACCAGCACATTCAATTCAAGTAAGCCAAACCCTTTTAACTGGTTTAGTTTAGCATTTCTGGTTTGATTTACATCCCCTCTCAATTTTATTCCAGATTTTCAAACAAAGACATTGGTGGCGAAAAGAAGAGCAAATACTCGAACAGAAAGTGCGAAAATCAGAAATAGAAGAACACTAAAGAAGGTATGCTTTATCAACAACTGCAAAAAAAAAAATGTTTTGCCATTCGATGCTTGGCTATTTGTGAATCTGAATGGCTGTGTATGCTTGGAAAGCATATTATTTCTAGGTGATCACTTTAAGTACATTCGCGGATCAGATATAATAAGAAAGGAGGTGATGTTTCCAATTGACATGCATTTTGCTGATTAAAATCACTGCTATGTGCTATCGAATAGAGGATAATTACACTGTTATTAGGCTATCCTGCTCCATGTGCAGAATGAAGAACATGGATGGTTTGTGAAGGATTTCCCAATCTTATGAATAGAATTAGTTTATGAATGTCTGAAAAATTCTATCAATTTCTGGTCAAAATAGTTTGAGCATCTTTTAAAACATAGATAGTGATTGAGATGATTTCTTGGTTGTAACTGTTTTCTTATCTTAATTTACAAATGTTTTCACCAGTTTAATGGCACACGTACAAAACCAAGGCTGTCAGTTTTCTGTTCGACCAAACAGTTGTATGCCATGCTGGTAGATGACCAAAGCAAGAAGTGTTTATTTTACGGAAGCACTTTGCAGAAACCTTTAAGCGGTGATCTCCCTCGTAGCACCATTGTAAGTATTCTATCATGATTAGAGAATTCTCGGGGGGGAAAAAGCTGTTGGTATTTCATGGTTAAGAAATATATCTTTATTGATATCTACTGCTGATTTCGAAATACATCAAATACTATGTGCTTGTCCATTGGCATTCTTCCTCTTCGACTTTCTGTTTTCATTGCTTCCGATTATTGTTTTGCAGGAAGCTGCTGAATGTCTTGGCGAAGAGCTTATTAAGGCCTGTATGGATCTTAAGATCAATGAAATATCATCTTATGATCGCAATGGTTTTGCCGGCGGAGAGAGAATGCAAGCTTTCGAGATTGCAATTTCTCGTCATGGATTCTTACCAAGATAGATATGCCCCTAATTATTTTCTCTTGTCAAATGAACGTAATAACTCCTCTGCATCTATATAAACTGGGACTTCATATGAGAAGATGGTGGTGTTTTTTCTTTTCTTTTTCAATCCATGAAGAAATTGAGATTTTGTTTTCCCCAAAACAAACAATTCTTTCACTAACATGGGCTCATTAGCACTGTAGAAGGATCAGTATACAAAGTCAGGCCGATGTACAGTGTTCTGTCTTCCGTCACTCCAATTCAAACTAGTCTCTTACATGTATTTAGGTCAAGGGATTTTTTTGTACATCGTGTATTTGTGGGAACGGTGTGAAAGTTAATGGCAGCCATTCGGTCTTGGGAGGCAGTTACTAACCGTTTGACGATGTTAGAAATTGAATTTCTTATAACTGGGAGGTGGTTTGGTTTTTTTTTTTATTTGAAAATATATTTCAATAATTTTTTTAATTTTTTTTTTATATTACTATACACCCAAACCCATCAATTTTTATCGATCTCGCAGCAAGAACTCTCTTTTCAGTCTAGACCCGTTATTTTTTTACTAATCTCTTTTGTTTTCCTCGCTTACTTCGGATAACATTGTTGTCAACGTCCAGCGAAAATGGAGCAAACTCCAGGAGAAGAAATTGGAATCAGAATCTACACTGCATCCCCTCAAAATGAACCAAAAGCAACAAAAATCTCCACTGGATCCCCACAAAATGATGAACCAAGAGCACCAAAGCCATTATGCAACCTCACCAAAGCCCCTAAAGAACCAGGCAACAAAAGGAGAGCCGTGGCTAAAGGAATGCAAAAAACAATCTCCAAAACATCAATGCTTGTCAACTTCCTTCCTACAGGCACCCTTTTGACTTTTGAAATGCTTCTCCCATCAATATCCAGGAATGGAGTGTGCACTCCTGTTACTGCCCTAATGATACATGTCCTGCTTGGCCTTTGCTCTGTTTCCTGCTTTTTGTTTCATTTCACCGACAGTTTTAAAGGCCCGGATGATAAAATTTACTATGGTTTTGTTACTACAAAAGGGTTGGCTGTTTTTAATCCTGGTCTTACCGTTGATGTGCCTAAAGATGAGAGGTACAAAATTGGGTTTACCGATTTTGTTCATGCAATGATGTCGGTGATGGTCTTCATGGCAATTGCGTTGTCAGATCATAGAGTGACTGATTGCTTGTTTCCTAGGCATGTCAAGGAGATGGATGAAGTGATGGAGAGCTTTCCTCTCATGGTTGGTGTAATTTGCAGTGGCCTGTTCTTGGTGTTCCCTACAAGTCGACATGGCATTGGATGCATGGCTAATTGATTATTAGTGTGTTTTTGCTAGTATTATTTTAGAGTGATTTTTTATTGAATGTTTTCAGTCCTGGCCTATCAGCAATCAGGGTTTGTTAAAACTTTGTTGTTTAATATTGACCTGGGAATAATTGTATTTGTTAGTCTCTACTATCAAGTAATGATTCCTTTCTTTTTCTTTGTATGATCGTGAGATTCTACTGTGTGCTTTTCCCTTTTTTTTCAAGTGCGTCCAGAGTTCTGTATTTGATACACAAACAGAAATGGGCGAGCATGGGTTTCAACGGGCGAGAAGCAGTGAAATTGAAAGGGATAAAAAACTGAAAGAAAGAATATGTAAGGGTAAAATCCCTCTATTATGACGAGAAGAATTTCTATAAACTTGTTACAAGATAGAACTATCTATCTATACAAGGCACTGATTTTTCCTACGTACAAGGCACCTGATCACTAAATATAACAATCTGAAGTGTAATAATTGTACAGTGGCAACATCTACATTTGTGAAAGCCCTTGGAGCCAGCGACTCCTCTCTGATGAGACTCTATTTACTCAATATGGTAAGCAAAATTTTCAATTGGAGATTGGTTAAGGAGATTATTCTATTAAAGCATGTGGTTTTGTAGAGCCCTGGTAACAAAAATGGCAAGTCTATCGTTCACCCGCAGCATCTAGCACCATTTCCTTCTTGAAGTTTCTGCCATAGACAAAGCATTTCCCTAGGACCTTGGTAGTGGGCAACAACATAGCCATCCTTGCACCCTTCGTTATAGACCCTCGCTTCCATCTCATATTTAACTTCTAAACCCTCCCTTTTCATTTCTGCAATCCAGATACCCATTGCTACATCTTCTAGCTTAAACATCTGCCACATCAACCATCAACAATTTTCATTCTGAGAAATATAGAGTTGATCTGTGGGTGGTTTGGAACAATAGACTGTCATGTTCTGACATAATACTAGACAGCAATCCGTTGATTACTATCATTTCCATACCTTTAAACGGCCCTCTTTGTATCTCTTGTAAACTGCCTCGGCAATGTCTCGTGACACCACATAACCAGGACCATGTGCCCAAGGGGGGTATGTCTCTTCAGACCATTCCTTTTTTAGCACATATAAAAAATGAGGATAAGGAAATAGCATAAGAAAAAAAGTAATAGCTTTACGGCTTGGTATGTACATTACACCAGGTAACTAAACCTGCATCTGAATTGAACCAACCTAAAATTTCAGGGTCCTGCTTGAAATCCTTGTAATAAGAATATATACCAGATCTTCTGTATATGATGGGTATTTATTTGTGATGTCTGTGTTTAGGTGAATCTGCAAATAATCGCGTTTATGACAAGTTCTGGATGATCAGCCAAATGTGGAACTAACATGACAACTGTATACTACACTAGGAGCATTCAAGTTGAATAGTTTTTTGCTATGACACAGGATACGCATGATCTCCCAAATTATTCCAAACTGGCAAAGATATATATATAAACATTTTAAGAAAAGCCGTAATCATTTGTGAGCCTTCTACGTATAAATAGGGTCAAGAATGGAGAATTACCTCTGGGCTAATATACCACTTGCTTTCAGTGCTCCTATGAGGCCGCGAGTCTGAATTGATTAATCCATAGAGCAAGCCATGACTCACTTTGATCCTCTTTAAAGAAGCTAGCATTTCATCCACACGAACAAATGCATCATCATCAGTCTTTGTGACATACTTGGCTGCTGCGACCTCTGTCTGTTAAAGAGAGGAGGTCAACAAGGAAAAGGTCCAGTCATCCATGTATGTCTAAAGAATAGACAAAAACGTACCCCAAAGATGCAGATAGCTAAAGTTTTCCAGGTTATGAGGTTGTAGTAGTCAACGAAAGGCATCAGCTGTATGTCTCCATATGTCCACGCTTCATTCCAGAGTCCCTCATTCACTATTTGACTTTTATGCTGCAGAACACACCTCAAATTTGTAAGTGGCCCAGCAAACAGAATTACATCATTATAACCATAGACCTCAAACTTTTGGCTTCTTCCAACAGACAATGAAACACACAAAATTTGTTAACAAAACCTGTAATGCAAATTCATGTTACCACTACCTAGACCTTCATCACAAATGGCTCAGATAGAAACTTAGGGCCTGCTATAAAAGGATTTGATCCTTTCATGATGAGGTCAATGAATTCTGATTTCCATGAAGTGCACAATCCTTAATTAGGAAAAAATTTCTTTTCTCCAATTTTTTGGTCAATATGCATCACTCCCATAAAAATTGCTGCATGAAATGAAGGAATTTAAATCAAGCTCACCAGACCAACAAAAAAGCGCACTGCAACTTCCCCTGATCGCACTGCAGCATACTGCATCCACGTTCTCCGAACAGCCATCCTGCGCTTAAAATTGTTTGCTGTAGAAAAAACACCAATAAAGAGATCCAGTGATCTTTTTCGGGAGAGAGGAGCTGATTTGAGTTCTTCCAGATCAATTGCATGCTCTGAATCCTCCGATGTAGGTAGACCACCAGCCACAACTGAAATTAGCTTTACATCCCCAGAAATCCTAACTTCACTTACTAGCCATGGCTCCAAAGTCTGAACAGACAACAAAGCGGCATGCAAATGAATTCAAAGAAACTGGGATGGTAAACTAAATTCCAAAAGTAGCACAAGCATCAAAGTAAGGAAATTACTTCACGGTATGCAAAAGATGTTATATGCTTTCCATCAATAATCGTCTGGATTCCTTCCGTTCCCACTCTAAGCGTTGCAACAGATAGCTGACCTTGCTTAAATGGAAAATATCTTCTTACTTTAGTTCCTTCCTGAAATGAAGACCTTCTTGAACCATCAGAATGCATGCCAGTCACCCGAGTATCATTTCTTCCCACCATCTTATTACATTGATCCAACTCATCCACTGGTATATAAAACTAATAGAGTTATCACCACATAATAGAGTTAATGACAATGCTACAAATTTTAATTGGCTTAGGCTGGACAAAAGTTATAGATGACAGCACCCAGATACCACATCACAAACTGTTAGTTCAATTCCTTAGAAAGCTTCATCTAGATACAATTTGATAAAGTGACCAATGGGTTTAGTTGCCCACTTTAGCTTTCTACGTTAAATATGGAAAGTTTTAGAAACCTCAGTGCACAATTTGATTGCTATTAATAGGATGATGCAATATACAACAACAATTTTACGATGGACCTGAGGGGAAAATACATAAGGCAATAAAAGAACTAACAAATTGGGATACAGAAGCCGATCCTAACTGCTATTAATGGGATATTAAACTTAAATGAACACAAAATTAAATGGCAAGCATAAACATTAAGTCTATGCACGGCAAGCATAAACATTAAATCTATGTTGAATTGAAAGTGAAAAAAATGTGGTAGATATTTGTACCTTTCTTAATTTTTTCAGGAGATGGAGAAGGACAACGCTCCTCTTCACCCCAGTCATGAGCCACAGTCCAGGTGTTTTGGACTATTACTGGATCCTCTGTAATCTTATCACCATGAAGCCTAACATTGTAATGTAAAATGATGGGTGGATCAGGCTCCCCAGGAAGTTCTTCCCCGGTTAAGTCAATCCGAAAATTGCCAAGAAGACCATCTGGAATGCCAATAATTGTGATGGAAGAACCCTGAGTCAGGCCACAAGGAAGCCACAATTTATAACCGCTATTATCATGCTCTGTGGCATTCATTATGTTAAGAAAATGAGGACATTGTTTCTCTTTTACTCTCCTATTTGAACTTTCATTTGTATAACCAAGTCTTTCCTCTTCGATGGAAGCCATTAGGCTGCTCCATGCATTTCCAGCTTCCTTAATAGCTTCTACTCCATTTGATAAAACCTGAGCATGATCACTCAAGTGTTTTAGTAGATTCCATGTCTGCAGAGATTTTTGCTCTTCATTGGAAATATTTCTCAGAGCAAACAGACTGGAGACAATGGTATCTGTAGAAAAAACTTGAGAAGAATTCTCTGGATTTTGAACTGCAGGTTGAAGAGCAGGATGCACCCATTCAAGAGGCTTACTTGCATTGGAGGGACTCAACGAATAAATTTCTCCTATTGGATTTTTCAGGAGCCCATATCTAAGGACCAATAACATGAACAAGGATGCAAACAGAACACCACTGTACCTCTTCTTCATTCTGCTGTTCAAACAGGGACGTCGAAGTTCTTGAGACTGATCTCTCTTGTGATCGAGCTTAAAGGATCCAATATCCCACAATTTATGTTCTTCATGTGAATGAATCTCTAAGAAACTTGTGCAATGGAAGTCCAGGCCAAGGTGCTAATAAAGAGGAAAAGATCAATATATACAGGACAAACAGTTGACATCTTCTGATCTTCAGTCAGATAAAAACCAGAATCTGAGAGATAAATGTAGAAGGATCATTTCATTTTCAAGGAAGTTTTAGATCCTCTCATTCTCAGTCAGCTACCTGGTTGAACTAGCAACCAAGCCTCGCAAGCTCACAAACATGTACTTCAGTCCTGACAAACCACAGCTTAATCACTCTGGAACCAATGCCAAATTCACCACACAACTTCATTAAATGTTCCACAGAAGGCTGCCAAGCTGCAAGATCCCAAATTCATTAACTGTTGCCAAGCTGCGAGATTCCAAATTCATTAATCTGTTCACAAGTAGAAAATTTTGCTAAGAAAAAGATCTAAACACTACCAAAATGTGCATGCACGTGCCAAAAGATTGATTATAGCTAAAGGTTCCATGAATGATCAGATTATGCAAAAACATATAGAAATACCAAAATTAAGGAAAACAGGCTGTCCATCAGTGCTTAGGAAAATCAATACTAGTTTTAAGGATAGACACAAAAGAAACTAGTTTTAATGGAACACAGAGGAAACTTCACCACTCAGGAAAATGATGTTTACAACAAAAATGGATGCAAGACCTTCCAGAGATGAGTTCCCTCGGAAAGCTTCAAAAGGCAATATCAAATAGATCACAAGCAAAAAGTGTGTCCACCTCATTTCCAGATCAACACTCAAAACAAGAAACACAGTTTTCTTTCCAATTCAAAATATCCGAAACTCACCATCTCTTTCAGCTTTGATAAATTTCCAAGAGAAAAAATGACTATCACAACATTTTTCAGGGACGCCCATCATACATACTGTACTGAAACATGAAACTAACGAACAAGTCCACACAGTCAATGCCTTCCCTGGCCCGCCACTATTGATCCAATAGAAGGGTGCAGGCACTGTCCGACTTCAGTGGCTCTATTATTATATCCCTTGATGACCATAAAGAAATAAACAAGAAAAAGCTTGCTCCATTAAAATTGTGTGGTGACTTCTTAACTTCTAGACCACCTGGTAGTGGCAAACAGATATAACTATGTAATACAGTTAAATCACTAACCATCGGAACTAATGACGTAGGGACCACTTCGGTTTTAATGTTTGATTATAAAACTAACACTACAAGTAATACTCTCACAAAAGTTAATAAAAAATATTGAATTTGTCAAATCGCTTCAGGCTCGTTGATTTTGTCCCTTTACTAATTAAATTTAATTTTCTAAGAATTTTATACAAACTTGGCTCAAAATAATCAACGCGCATTTCCTCTTTTTTTCTTCGTGAAATAATTGTCTTACTAAAATTGCACACATTGGCCCTATCTCCTGTTTGTTTCCCGGGAAAATGCAAGAAAATAAAATCACGAATCTTAAAAAAAGAAAAAACAGCAGTTAGTACAAATTAAGACATGCAGCCAGCCAGCTTGCTTTATACGAAGAGACTTTTCAAATTCCAAACAAAGAATCAAATTCCTCACCGGCTGCTCACCTCTCTCGGAAACCAAGGAGAGCTTATACAAATGAAAAGTAAGACAGATCCAAGAAGAGCGACGAAAATCAAAAATTAAAGCGAATTTGAGCAAATTAAATTGACAATGTAAAGAAACAAGCTTCGAAAGAGCAACGGTAACTGAACTATATAAGCTAAGAAAGACAACTAAAAACTAACCTCTGTTTCTTTATTTATTTTATTTTATTTTGAATCTGCGGACAGAGAGAGAGTGGGTGGCGAGGAAGAGAAAACTGGAGAGAAATGAGGGTGGTTGTGTTTTGTTGTTGGATCTTTGTCGTTTGGAGCTACAACTAAAGTATGCTTCATCGGTGGGAAAGGGAAAGGGGAAGGGAAGATGGTAGATTCTCTCCGTGTTGGTTAATTTTATACTGCATAGTCAACTATGGAAAGATACGAGAAAAGTGATGTTCGGTTGTGCTTTATTTATTTTTTACTTAATTTAATATGAAGGCATCTTTTAAGTGTTTTCGCGCATAAAGGATGCAAATGAAAGAACGACAAGTGTTATTTTTTAATTTTTTCAAAAGATATTAAAATAATATTTTTTATAATTATTTTTTATATTAACCAATTAAAATAAACTCAAAAAAATAAAAAAAAATTAACTCAAAAATATTAAATATGAAATTCTTTTTGGATTCTACAGCTAGTTTTTAATTATATAACAACTTTAAGTGGGTTTAACTAAAAAGTCAACTTTACAATCATCTAAGTGGTTACCAGTGATAAAAGTTTGGGACCAGGAGGTTTGTTCCCTTTGTGGTTTCAGGTTCGAGCCATGTGGTTGTTCATATGATGGCCACTAGAAGTTTACATGGTCGTTAACTTCAAGGCCCGTGAAATTAGTCGAGGTAAGCGCAAGCTGACTCAGATATCCACGTTAAACTAAAAATAAAAAGTCAGCCTTACTCTTATTAGCAAGTTAAACTAAAACTAAAACACCACTTTTATAAAACAATGTTGATGCCTGTTGTTCATTTTACCGTGTTTTTTTATTTTTATTTATTTCACCATTGCACTTGGTATTTAAATCAATTTAGCTTTTATTTATATTATATTGCAAGCTTGAGGTCTTTAGAAGTGTTCTTTATGTGAATTAAGCATTACTCTTTTCAGAACCTATCATTTTTATTTATTCATTTATTTTCATGTTGACACGTCGATGATATTAAGCGGGATACCCTGGATTGCAATTTAAAAAAAGGAAAAAGAAAAACAGAGACAACAACAGAGAGAATGGACTTGATGGCCATGGCTATCTTGTTGGTTTTGATGGGTGATCGACATGGCCTTTTTAACGTCATCTCATGATATATGCTACCCCGCAGGTGGGACGCGACACTGACTGGGGATTGATTTCATGAAACCGATAACGAGTTTCGTGGTTGAGAGATTACCTTTTCTAATGCCACGGATCTAAAGCTGAGGGGACGAGAAAGGAAATAAGAACAAAGCTCTCTTCTCTTGTATTGAAAAGAGGAGGATGGAAAACTAGGCTTTCAGTTAACCAGGCTTGTTGGGACTTCTTATGAAACAAACACAGCGAACTACAAAACTTAGAATATCCATCCATCAATTTAATGAATGCATTGAATTGAGTAGATTTTAGAAATTTCAATTGGGCATCAGCAAGGAGGATCTTAGCTTCTAGACTTCCGGAATGTTTTTCCGATGGATACAGATACTGACTGCCGATTATAGAGTGGGCTTTTGGCCCATGAAGGTGAAAGATGAGCTGGGTTTTCCCCTTTTCAGATCCTGATCAGAAACGAAACTGAATTTTCTTTTTCTTTCTTTCTTTCTTTTTCTTTCAGAATGAAACTATTTTTTGCAAGGGTATAAAGGAAATCAATGCATTAACAAAGACTTACAGAAGACATGTTATTACAGGATGCATAGCCAAGCTCATGCAATTTTATAGCCAGAGGCTCAATAAAGGAAGGAATACGGTCAGATAACCCACAAATACTGCAGAATCTTTCTCCCCTAAGATAACAGCAGTCATCTAAAACTTAGGAAACTGAACCTTAGATGCACATCTTCTCTTTGGTAGCACCGGACATTCTATGAATTCTGACCCAGAAATGTCTACACACATGAAAACCTGGTAGAGCTGGCTATTTTTGGATGCATCGATATTGCACTCTATGCCAGGAGTAAATCCAGTAGCATCTTTTATAGCTTCTTTTATGCTGTCCAAGTCATAAAATTCATCGTCTGGTTTAATTCCTGCACCATATTTTGTAGAGCAGCCCATTATTGTTAGAAACAATATCTAATTAATGGCTTCCTTGATCAAGACTAGGAAAAGAATAGTGAATAATTGAGAGTCCATATATATACACGCACCTGCATTATCAAGAGCTTGGAGAAGGTTTGCCTTTTCCTTCAGCTTAAGAGCTGCTTCAAAGTAACCGTGCTGGTCAATTTCTTCTGACTCAGCGCATGTCCCGTGCTTTTCCCATTCATGTGACCAAAACCTGAAGCCAGTGCTGCTGGGGCAGGACAGTGATGGCCAATCCTTTTGCAAACTGCTTGTCAAGTCTGAGATCTAAACAGATATCAACAAAAAAAAAAAAACATTAACTATATAGCTTTTTTTACAACCATGGTAATTATTTATATTAAAATGGCTTCAATTAATTGTCAACTTTTCTCCTTAAACTTTCCACCAGATAGAATTTTCAATGCTTAAGATGTTTCCAATACAAAATACCTTTCCCTTTTCTTTTCTTTTACGTGGTTCATTGGTTATTATATCACAAAATGGTTAGTATATCAAATTATCTTCTATGCGACCAGCTATGAAACCGTGGTATTTTTTTATTTTTTTTCCAATAACCCAACCATCACCTAAAAGTATGGTTGTTTCCCATTCCTAAAGTTTCAGATTTCAAGGTGAGGTAGCTCTAATCTGTGCTTTTGGAGAACCCCCAAGCAAAAGAAAATTTGGTACGGCACCACTTGTACAGGTCAAAGTCCCCAAATATTAGAAAAAATAGGTTAAACGTTGTCTTTCCTAAGTTCCTGCCCTTCGGGATTAAGTAATTAATGGAAAAGTGACGTCAAAGACCAGTGTCGGATTAGCAAGTACATTAATTGCCCATGCTTAGCCGAAAATACAGGAGAAACACTTTATTTTATGAATTACAACGAAAGCAAATATTATATAGATTAGTAAATAACAACTTAATTATAAGTGCCTCTCTTTTTTTCTGACAGAGAACATGTTAAGATTAGTTTGTACAAGAGATGCAAATTAAAGTTTTCGGTCTGGAAATTAATCAAGTCGATATCTTCTCTGTGGATGATCAATGAAAATTGGAAAGAAAGAACTGGATCAGGGCCTGGCTAGGAGATATGAAGTAATATAAGGTGATGCGTGAGGGTATATATAGGCAGTTGTTTCTTGTGATAATATTTATGCGTGCCATGATCAGTTGATGGATCTTATAGACTCATCATGTTTACTCTTCCTTAATTTCAACCCCAGCAGGGAAATTAATTTACCTCGGATGAAGCAATAATTTCTGTATTCTATCTCCAGTGATTCTTGTAACAGATATACTGTGAGCTTCAAGTTTGAGTATGTACCTGGTCTTCATCCAAAGCATTATCCCGGTTACAGTTTTGTGGGTACGAGCCATCTTCATTCTGAGGCCAAAGTCCATGAATGCCGAAATCTGCAACTGGTTTTCCAGTCCTTGGATAGCAACAGCTATGTTTTGTGTCACAGTATGATCCTGGCCACTGCATGAACATGCATACAGATAATAATCAATCAGCATTCAGCAATTAGTTAAAGAGATAAGAAAAATCTCAAAGCTAGGAAGGAAGATTAACTGATTAAGAGAATCGTTCGGAACGTATAATCATTAATATGTATCTAAGTACCTGGCTGGCTAAAGTATATATTAATGAAACAAAAATGTACTCGTATATATATATATATATATTAGCTAACCTGTTGAACGAAGTAGAAAAAACCAAAATCCTCAGAAACACAAAGAACTGAAAGGTATTGTATAATCGCAAGCTTGATTAAGATTGAAAAGTTGAGTTTCATCTTCAATAATACAACTTCTAGACTTGGATTACTTAACGAACTCTTGTTTTAAAGATAGATTTTAGAATTAGAATGCAGTTTGGGGTTGAGTCCGGAAATGTATATTTATAGCCAGTTTACGGAATATGAGATAAAGACGTCAGAATATGCTTTATTCAGCTCTTAGTTTTATTTTATTTTTTTATTACGTCTTCCCGTGCTTAACGTTCTTCCCACGTCAGTCCTGTGTATTTGGCTTGCCTGTTCATATTTATTTTCTTATTAATTATTGATGCCGTTTTAGCCCCTAAATTGTGTGGTTAATTATTTCGTTAATTATTTCGACTCTCCACAATTAGCCTTTTGCAAGCAAGAGAGTTAATAAGAGAGAATATTCCTGATGGATTTTCTACTACATATATTTTTTAATTCACATATAAATATGCAAGACATCCATCCATAAATTATGTCTAGAAATATATCCATGCATTATATATATATATATATATATATATATATATATATATATATATCATGGTGAGACTTAAACTCTATGATTTAGTTAATTTATATTCCTCTATATTTCAAATATTTGATTAATTTTATAAATTTGATGACATGTTTGGAATGGTATAATGTAATGTAATAAAATGTATAATATAATAAAAATATATATAATATAATGGAAGGAAATGATTTATTACTTTCCTTTGTTTAGTAATTTAGTTGCAAAACCTTGGTAATGTAATGGAGATCCTAAAATTTTTTTAATTTAATCCTTATATTTTTATGTTTATGAATAAATTGATCTTTATGTGCAAGTATTTCTAGATCGTGTTTCTATAAAAATATAGTTTAGTCATTATAATGAAGAAATATATGATTAGATGCATATATTATAACTCTTAGATACTAACCATATAATGGTTCATTAGATAGTTTTTTCTATATAATACTTATAATATATTGTGATGAGTAATTGCAATTGCAATTGTCCATTAATTACATTACAATTCTAAAAATTACATAATCAAATATAGAAATAATATAACCAACCATTACATTTTATGATCCACTCATCCAACCAAACATATCATAAGAATTTAAATAATTTTTTTAATAAAAATTAATCATATGTGTGCATATATATTCTCCATATGCATGAATTTTATCATATATTAAAAAAAGGTTCGCACTTTATAGTGCGGAGTCTTACAAGGAAACTATAACTAACGAGAAAGAGTTTCCGTGAAGGCTTGAACTTCAATTTTTAACACATTGCATTGCTAGGCAAGAGATGTTTTTTTTTTATTATTATTATTTTTGTCTCCTGTCTCTTTGAGGAAAGTACATGAACATGAACATGAACGATAACAACGTAATGCTCGCGTGTCAAGCCTCCAGTCTTATCATACAAATCTATCTTACTAAAACGCTTTTATTTAGGATTCGATGCCTTTTTCTATCGAAAGTTTAAAAATATTATATAATATATACATGCAGTCAGATCATGTAGGCTAATTGCTTATTACCTACTAATTATTAATTACGTGGAGATCAAACAGTTGGTTAGAAAACAGCAATGGATCAATCATGTTAACTAAAATTATTTAGGGAACGATTCCATCTAACCATTCTATATTTTCTCACGGCCGTTTACAAATATAGTCATGACTCCACCACTCATTTGCAAATATATATAGTTAAATAAACTGGAATCTGCCAGTTCAATTCCAAAGTATATTTAGAGGGTTAATGAGAGTACTGTGGTGTAGTTAGATGTGGTAGGGTTTTTTTTTAATGGACAAACTATTTACCCGTATAATTCCTTGTTTTTTCTTAGGTTCCATAAAAAATAAAAATAATATGTAAAACTAGCTTTAAATAATTGTTTTTTTTTTGCGTATTAAATAGGTGGCGAGTTAAAGGTGTTGAAAAATTCAATCCAACTCTTATACAAGTTGATGGAGGGAGGCATTTTGGCCCGCCAACGGTCTACAACACGTGGTCTTATTTAATACAGCTTAATTTGGATGCTACTATTTCTTTTTCTGATCTCAGGACAGCGTCCGATGGTGGTCCAGTGGAGGAGAGAAGATCTGAAGCTATCTTAATGTTAGGTGGAGAAATTAATTTCTGCTTAGCCAATGCAGCAGCCCAACTTCTGTCTCTTCCTGGCGTCATTAATAATTCCAGATTGCATTTGCTTTCAGATTAGTGTAAACCCATCCAAGAATCAGTCCATACTCCTAAGATAGACCCAAGAAATATTAAAATCACAATGGAGATGGATAAATAATGAAGCCATGGAAGTGACGTCCACGTCTCCTGCCATGCCCACCTACCTGATGAACAGCCATTTCTTCACCTTCAGCTGTAGGACATTAAAAGCTCTTATCTTTGCTTGCAAACAACTTATTTGCACACATGGATAGGTATACTTAAAGCAAACAAAGATGTGTAATTACAGTTAATTTAATGATATTCAAAGCGATTTTCATACATAGTCTTGGTGCGAGCATGGCATAAGAGCATCTCCAATGGAAAATACTATTTCAAAGAAGTAAATTGATAAAATAGTATTTTGAATAGTATAAATATAGTTTTTTTTATCATGTATATTTCAATGGAAAAAAAACCATTTGAAAAGTCAATTATATTAGAGTAGAATAAGTAAGTGTTTTACTTTTTTTAATGATTTTGATGTTATTTTTTTTTCACATGGTTATATTTAATTGGCTTATTATTTTCTTGGCCCCACTTTATTAGTTTTGACTCTTTTGAGAGATGTGTAAGAATAACATTTGTGAGAAATAAAAAACATTTTAACATTTTGTTTGACTTTTCTCTTGGAGTATGAATTACAAGTAAAGAAAAGCCAAAATATTATTTTTTTATTTTTAGCTATCTATTTAGTAGCTTCGTTGGAGATGCTCTAATATTATTGTTTGTACTTTGAGTGCTTTGCTATCGATTTTAAAGGAGATGCATTTTCTTATAATTATGGATTGAATTATAACACCAAAAAGTTTGAATATCAAAGTAAAATTAAGAAGTTTAATGCTTGATAAATAACTTTGTGAAGAAAAAAATAAGAAAGAAAGGTTTCGTTTTTAATTCGGCCCAAATAAAAAAATTATCTTTTGTTTTGATTTTGTCCAAAGACAAAATTATCTTTTGACCTTCTAGTTTATAACAACGTATTTAAGACATGATTGCACAATAACCTACGGTTTATTGAATTATATTTCAATCTCTTGACTGTCAGTGACAATTTTTTTACGATCAGATCAGATGTAAGAAAATTGTCTTTTCATATATACAACGAACGATTGCAAACAAACAAATAATTTAGAGTGATTATATATATCGATCTATAACTATTAATTAATTAATTAAAAAGTCATGCCAGAAGATCGTATATTTATGTAAGCTCTTTGAGATTGATCTAGAATTTGGAAACCTAGGGTTTTGACCGGGTTTTAAAATAAATAAACCTGAAAATATAATAATTATATTATATTTCATGTCTTATATTTTTTTTATAATCTATATTTATATAAATTATTTTTTAATTTTTTTAATGTGAGATAATTATATATAATTTATATTCATAAAAATTGTTTTTTATTTTTTTTTCATGTGAAAGCCTATATCTACGTAAATTATTTAATAACTATATATATATATATATATATATATATATATATATATTTATTTATTTATTTAATTAAATAAATTAATAATTATTTGATTGTAAATTATTTGATAAAAATGTCCAAATATACCACAATGATTTTATTTAAAGTAATTTGCCACATGCAGAACTTTTAAAAAATAATTATTTGATAACAATGTCCAAATATACCATAATGATTTTATTTAAAGTAATTTGCCACATGCAGAACTTAAAAAAAAATGGACAAGATAAAATCCTAAAAATGATAAAAGCCACGAACCAAGAACGAGCACTTTTCATCTCTTGCAAAAAAAAAATTAAAGTCCTAACATACATATGTTGCCAATGGGTATTTCTTTGTTCTCAGCATAGACCACATGCCCTGTTTTTTTTTAGATAAGAGAGATGAGCAATATGTATGTTATGGTGGTGGTGAAGATACATGCACTACAGGTTTTGAACAATGGGTCTCCTTCCCTCGAGGCCCCGAGTTTGTCTCTTTTTTTCGATAACTTAAGGAAATGGCAGTTTGCAAATTGATGATCCATGCAAGGAGATGAGAGTAGTGTTCAAACTTTCTTTTTTTTTACAGCCTGAACTTCACACCCTTGAACCTGACGGTTAATAACCAAAATCATGCAAATGACCCAGCAGAACCTTTAATGTCTCTCACCCAAAGGCGTCTCCTCTCACAGCAGCAAAATGATTGTTCGATTCCTACTCACACCGGCCTGTCACAGCTACAAAGTAATTGTTCGATTTCCCCGATGGTGATAGTGATGAGAGACCAAGAATGAGAGAGTGTTGGTTCTGATTTTGTTTCTTTTTGTTTTTGTTTTTTTCTTGGAAGCTGTGATTTGGTTTCCAGGGAATCCTTTTGGAAGAAAAACAAATCTCAGGGAACGCTTAGGGGTTCAACAGAGGTCCCTCTCCTCCGTTTGAAGCTGATTCCACTCGGTTTTATAAGGGACTAAAAGAATCATATCCAAACAAAAATCCAATCATCTGATCTTCTTTTGATTTTCCTCTTTTTCCTCTCCAACGAGACACTTTGACTGGAGACAACTACAACTCAAATATATTCCGCGTTTGATGAAAAAAGGACACCAACAGTCCTGCCATTGTTGGACTGTTGGAGATGGGTTATCTTCGCATCAGAGGAGCATCATGGGGGCGAAGAACCAAACTAAGAGATTTGAAGGTGGTGATTTGGGCTATGATTTGGGAAAGATCTGGTGCATTTTGGCTGGAAAGTTGGGTTGAACCAAGGCCATTTTAATGGCTTCTCGGCAGTTCTTTATGGTTTAACAGGAAGAAGAAAGTGAACCGTGGTCGAATGACATGTCGTTCGGGTTCTTTGGTTAAAATCAGACGACGAGTCGTCCGCTAGGGGGATTTAGGTTAAATTAAAGTTATTTTTCAGTTTGCCCCTTGAGATTCTGAAACCTTACAATTAAGCCCAAAACTGTTCTTATCTTTGATAATTATTTCAATTTCACCCCTGAAATTATGCAATTGGACTCTTGAATTTCTGCATTCCTTGCAAAATAGTTTTTAGTTTCAAATTTCTTCAATCAATTGACTCTTCAAACTCTCAATTCTTTTAAATTTACCATCATAAAGTCAATTAAACCCTTTAGAGCCTCAATGACTATTTATTTCGGTTCCTGGACTTTTATTCCTTGCAATTTTGACTTGAATTGATTCTTGAACTTTGATATTTCTTCAATTAAGCTCCCGATTGTATTAATTAAACCAATCAAAGTTCAATTATGTCCTTAAACTTATTAATGCTTTTAATTTTGGTCAAATTAACTTTCAAACTTTACAATCTTTTTCCTGTTGGTCCTCAAACCTTCAACTTGTGCAGTCTTTGTCGCATTCTCAATTTATTTTCCAATGTTTCTTCAATAGAACTTCAAATTATCCATCTAACTGTCGTTCTGAATAATTATGCATGCTTGATTAATCTGAATTATTTCTTTATGTTTTATTTTATTTATTTTGAAAAAAATGAGAAATTTCGGGGAAAACCAAAATTGAATTATGAAAATTTACATAAAGTTTTTTCATGGTCATAGATGCCAGTGCGTGTTTGTTGTGAAACTTTTCTGAAAGCACATATTTTTATCTTTGTATCTTGTTTTCTGCATTTTCAATGATAATTATAGTATTTTATTGGTTCACTGCACAGGGTAGGAGGGGGGGCCTTTGCCACTTATATGGTCAACGCTTAAAATGTCCACTTATTTATTTTGTTCTCTCGACTAAAACATACACTTAAGCTAACAGAAAAAAAAAAATCCTTGGATTCCTTTTATGTAAAAGGCAAAAACTATTTAAGTAATAAAACATTTTTTTCTTTACAGTTAAATAAAAACAGTTTTTTCCTTACAGTTAATTAAAAACCAAAAGTTACCGTAATACCGATCGGTGGTATCCTAGCAAGGAAGGAGGGCAGATTGCTGTTGGTGGGCTTTACCCTTTGTTTTTCTTTCACAAATTAACCCGTCGGTAAAATTTAGCTGGTGTTATGGGACGTCGGTGGGTTTTTTTTCTTAACAGTAAAAAATATTTACGTGGTTATTTGTTAATGTTGGAAAATTAATCTAACTAATACATTAATACCTAACTTATTTCTCATTACACCCATGACTTGTTTGTAGTTACTAAAATTAAAGCCATTGCCAATAATGCGCCAAACCCTTGAATGACTGAAAGAAAGACTTTATACTCTTTTTTCTTGAGAAAAAGAAAAACCCACATTGACATTAGCTTTAACTCGCTAGGAAAACAAATACAGCGGTCACTGAGACGACGACTGTGATAAAATGAACTATCAGTGAATAAGACGAAAGGACACATATCAATTCAGTCTAAATCGAGGGTCTAAAAAGAAGGAAACTCAATCTCTGAGCCACATTTGCCTTTGGGAAACACTGGACATTCGATGAGATTTTTCCCAGTAGTATCCACGCACAGGTAAATTTGATAAAGTTGACTGTTCCCTGATGCATCAGTATTGCACTCTATCCATGGAGTAAATCCTACAGCCTCTTGTATAGCTCTTTTAATATTGCTCATGCTGTATGATCCTCCATCTGGGTTTATTCCTGTAACATTTTTACCCTCCAACCATTAGCTACCATAGTACTGAAGATCAAAAGAAAAAAAGAAATAGTCAAGGTACAACTCTAAAAGGGGCCGGTGAATGTGAAAATGAAGATTTACCTGCACTTGCTAGAGCCTGAAGGAGGTTAGCCTGCTTTTGCAAACTGAGGGCTGCTTGGAAGTATCCATGTTGGTCAAGAACAGACTCGGAGCATGTCCCATGCTTTTCCCATTCATGTGTCCAAAAGCTTACTCCATTGCCGCTTGGGCAAGCGAGTGTTGGCCAATTCTTTTGCATACTGCTCCTGAGGTCGGCAACCTGTACCATGGCCAAAAGATAAAGGGCATACAAAGAAAGAAAGAAAGAATTCAACTGAAACTAAATGATTAGCATCAATGTCCTCTCACCGAGAGGTCTTGATCATTCAAAGAAAAGCATATCAGACAAACAGGGTATATGTGTGCCTTTAATGTTCTTGTCATTTTGTGGGCTGGATTTATGATGAGAATTTTGAGTGGTTTAATTTGTGACATTACCCGTCCCAGTAGTATCATTTCATTATTATAAAGATATCCTCGTGGTTTCGATTTAAGCAACTGAGTAGTATGGTTTGGTCTCTTGATCATAAGAGGTTCCTCCCTCTATAGTCAATACATTTTTTAATTTTTATTTTGACTTTTAAGATATGGAGGAACATGTGATAATTTTTATTGATTTTAATTAAAAAAGGATTAAAAATTGAAAAACAATTATTGAAAAATGATATTTTTATTTATATACATCTGGATTTCTTTATCTTTTCTATTTTTTTTTATCTCAACCAGAATCTTTTAGTTTAAAAAGTAAAAAATAATTATTATTTTTTATCACAAACTAATTATCAAATACTAGAATAATCATTTGGGTCTTGTAAATAAATAAATAAAAATAGTCTAGTAATCCTCTATGGAAAAAACTATGAATTTATTGATGAAACACACCTGATAGAATAGAAGTGTATTTTTTTTCATTGCCATGATTTCTCACTTTAGTTTTTCATGAAAGTCTTTATGAATAAATAAATAAAAATTGTAAAAAGATATTTTCAAATCCATCATAAAATAAATAAAAAATTAACAATGATTTTTAACATCCTTTTGGATTTCTAAAATAAAATGGAAAAAAAATTAAATTAAATTTTTTTGTAAAATGTTTCCATATAGATAAATAAAAAAAATTAATGGCAAACTTTTTTTAATATTTTTTTCTTCTAAGATCATAACCAACCCTTACTGACTTTTTTTTAATCAATTTTTTTTAAAAATAATTTTTAAGCTTAAAAATAAATTATATTTTCATTCATGAATTATAAAATCACAAAATAGAGTTCAAACTTCGGATCTGTGAAATAAAACCATAAAAACCCTTCGTGAGTAATAAGATAAAAAAAAATCATATATTATACTGGAAAATAAGATTACAATTTTATAAAATAAAATAAAATAAAAAGTTAAGAAATTAAGTGGGGCCAAGTAAGGTGATGAGTTAGATGTCCCTTCACATTCGACTCTAGTCAAACTAGATTGGATTTTATCTGACTCTCAGTTAAACCGGATAAAGGATAATACCATATACCCGACGAGCGAGGTGAAATTGTTACCCCTAACCTACCGACCGGCGACATAACTGAACAAAGTGAAACTAAAAAGGTGTGTTTACTTACGATACCACAAATACCCCTATCATTATTAAGCCAATTCTGAGCTGTATTGATGGGCTACGCCATGGACAGTAGCAGGAGGTCTCCAAGTCTAAATGAAAGCCAAGAGATGGGAGTAGCAGTTTTCTTAATTCGCCAGAGGCATATAGTAAATATCGAAGGAAACTTATTTCCATGAAACAGACTTGCAAAAATAAGCATCTAACAGTCTAAATAAGTAACGGGGAAAGGAAGAAAAGGTGGGGTTCTTTTTTGCTTTTAAACAAAACATGTTCATGAAAATGGTTTTTAGTGCATGTAGTGTCTGTATCGTGTGCGGAATAATAGCCAAGACATTGAACCCACAAGAGACTCACGGTTACTAAAGATCAATGATCATTGTTCTAACCTGTCGATTATCACAAAACCAGAGTGGATCAATAAAGCCTACTTATTCAATATAAAATCTTCATCTTTTCTGCGTTACCTATTAGTATATATTATTTAGAAGAAACAAGATTTCAGCCAATGAATTAAAATTCTCAGGACTCATCCTTTCCTATAAAATTCGTATTATCTGTCACAACAGCATATATTGGTTAGGAATGAAAAGAGGGAAAATCTCGATCAAGAAAAGAACCAGTCCTGATTTGCAGAGATTAATAGAAGTACAGGGATCTTATGACAACCCATTTTGAAGATGATTTCAAAGGCAAAACTCTAAATTATGGAGTGCAAAGTACCTTATCTGGATTGAAGGGGTTTTTGGAATCGCAGTTTTGTGGGTAGTTCCCATCCTGGTAATTAGGCCAAAGCCCATGAATGCCAAAATCAGCTGCAGGTTTCCCAGTAGTTGGGTAGCAACAACTTTGCTTTGTGTCACAGTATGATCCAGGCCACTGCATCACAACAGGAGCCATTAACGAAGAGGAAAAAAAAACAGAGAGACAGGGAGTTCATAAGAAACTCAACGTTGTTGATCAGTTGTGAAGCCAGGATTAGTGTAGAATCTTTCATATATCAAAGACTAGACTAATTTACCTGCTGAACAAAGTAGAAGAAATCAAAATCCTTTGAAACACAAAGGACTGATAGGCACAAGAGTACCAAAAGCTTGATCAAAGTTGCAGTCCTATTGGCTTTCATCTTCTCTTTTACCTTGGTGGTGAAATGGGTTTCAAGCCTTCTAAAATGTGATATGATTGTGCAACACTAGGATGCTATGAACTGTATTTATAGGCCAATCAGGAAAGCTTGGTATTCTGATTTCACAGTATCTAGTATCTACTACACAGGATATACTTTCCATCCTTGTCAATCACGTGTGAACATTTCCCTGTTAAGTTTACATGGACGTCGGCTCTCCGCCTAATATAACCTATATTCTATGAACTGATCATTTGCATCTCATTATTTGTGAAAGGGAAATCTATTCTTAAATTCATCCCAAGTATGATTGATCTTTTGTTTTTATTCACCATGCGGCCACGTTCATTTTCAATTTGTGGTGTGAATGTTTAATTTTTGATGGCTACAACTTTTAATACTTCCATTATTGTATGTGTATGATCGGCTGTTCAGACTGCAGATTTTATGAGTTCGTGGTCTTATTAAGATTTAAGTGGGAGCGCTTGGTCTTGGTGCCACGAAATCTAACCCAAGAGTACTAGATAATTGTCCACCTCTTTGCTCTTTGCTCTTTGCTGGTGGTTGGAACTATTCTTTTTATAATATTGTAAAAAAAAATTCTTAGTGTTGCTTACATGTTTTTTAATACAAAAATTTAATAATAAATGTAAAATATGATGTATACAAATAATATCTTTTTAAAATTTTAATACGATGATATATTAAATAATATTTTTTTCAAAATTTAAGATTGCGATATATTGGATTGATTTAGGTTAACATATTAAATATATAACCCAAGTCATGGGACTGTGATAACCTTATAAAAAAATCAAAATAAATTATGAAGACTAATTTTTAATCAATTTAATATTAAAAGAAGCAATAAAAAAAATATTAAATTAAAAAATGATAAAAAAAATTACACGAGTCAATCCGGGTTAACCTACCAAAGATATAACTCAGGTCATGAGATCGAGATAACCCCATAGAAAACAAATAAATAAATTAGAAAACCTAATTTTTAACCAACCCAATATTGGAGGATGAAATAGAAAAAAAAATCAATAAAAAAGTTTGCTTAACCCAGGTTAAGCAAATAAAAAAATGGGGCAAAAAAAACAACCCATGTTAACCCGAACTAACATGTTAAACCTGCGACCTGAATAATGAAACCACGATAACCTCATAAAAAGCAAATAAAAAAAATCACAAAACTTCATTTCCAACATATCTAATGTTGAAGGTTCAAATCGAGAAATAAAATTAAATTCATGAGACCAAGGTAATTCCACATATAACAGATTGAAAAAAGTTTGCTTAACTCAGGTTAACCTGTCAAACTTGCAACAAGTATAATGAGATCGGAATAACTTAATAGAAATCAAATAAAAATAAATTATAAATCTAATTTTCAATTAATCTAATGTTGAAAGATGAAATAAAAAAAATTAATTAAAAAAATAACAAAAAAACAACTTAAATCAATCTAGAATAACACGATAAACCTGTGATTTATGTAATGATAAAATGATAAATTCAAAAAAAAAAAAAACAAACCCTTATTCATGAGAAAAATGGAAATGGAAGTAGGCACAGCGTGCAAGTCAAAGTGTTAGTTAACTTGGCGTGGCACTGACATCTTTCAATGTTGTCTGGCCGGCGGTTTGGTTAGCAAGGGAATTCCAATTTTGTATCTTAGCTTCACATGGTGTAGCTGCTTTCACTGGGAAAGTCATCCTGTACACACATAGATACTTCAAAATTATGGGACAACATTTTATTCTATGGATACGATTCCTTGTCCGTCCTTCTATAATTGCTCATTATGAACATCGATATGGTCCCATTCGGACAACCGAATTGCTTTGAAAAACTCGGAGTACAAGAAATTATGTAATCGAGAAAAAATGGGATTCACAGCTCTCATGCTCCACCGCATTTTACGAGTGTGAGAAGAAAATTGTAGCACTACCTCTTTCTTTTAATGATTGTTGAAGAAAATAAATTTTAGACTAGAAATTAATGATGTATTGATCAATTGCCTGCTGCTGTACATCAATGTTTCAGAATATACACCAATTTCGACCCTGACGAGAAATTACAAAAATTGCCAATTGGAACCAAACCTGCTACTCTTGATTCATTACAAGCGATGAAAGATTCAAGAACTTACATAAGTTGAACGAAGAGTTTTTAGGAGCAATTACAGCACCAACTCCGAAGCCTTCTAATGATAGTGGGTAGAAATAGTTGTTGAAAGACAGGAACGGTGCAAATGTCTCAATCATACAAGAGGAATTTCAGTTACACAGACTCTACTACCAGTAATCCCCACAAGAGCATTTCCCGTCTTTGAAATGATGAAATCGTTCGATATCTCTAAGAATTATTCCTCCTATCAAAGATTGATGATATAAGTTTTGCGGCAGAATGGCAATCCCCACAAACTCGAAGATTCTTCACCACGCGGAATGTTGTACCGGGGGGGTGTTGAGGAGTTCAAAAGCAATGGCCAATTTCTCGCTATGATATCAAAGAATGATTTCTTTCTCTTCGTCTTCCATGTTAGGATGAACGACTAGAGAAGTAAAGCTGTAGAAACGGAATGAAAACCATCTCCAGAGAAGAACTCATGCACTACATTGCCTGCCTCTATGGAGCTGCACCCAGGAACATTTGCTGCACCTTTATCAACCATCAAATTTCTTTAGTATCCCCATCTTCCCATTTGCCAGCTCTTGCACACAAGTTTGATAAAATCACATAATCTCCACCATGAGAATCATCAAATTAAAAAATGCGCTCCATCGCTTGCTTTGCCAATTCTAGATTGCCATGGCTACAAGTTCGCCACAGCATAGGCGTGGGCTTGATCGGCAACTCATCTATGAACTTACAAGCTTCGTCAAAGCGTCCAGCTCAACCTTATAAATCCACCATACACCGATAATGCTTGATCCCAGGAATAATTACATACACATCACTCATCAGGCTGCACTTTTGCCTTCATCATTTCCCTGAACATAGATATCGCCTTTTGCACCTGCCCATGTGTTCATTATGCCACAATCATCGCAGACCAAGCCTGTGTATCTCTTACACTCATGCTCTCAAAAGACAGAAATGGCATTAACCAAGCTTCCACATTTGGCATACATATCTATAATTGCAATATCACCTACACATATTTATCCGATCCATTCTTCTTAACATATTCATGAATCCACCACCCTGAGTCTAACGCACCCAAATACACACGACGATAAAACACTAAGCATGGTAACATCATTAGTCTTAAGTCCCCTCGCTTGCAATTGTCGAAACAAAGACAATGCCTCATTAGGCCTGCTACTTCTAGCATAGCCTGGTATAACAACACACGGTTCTAATATCTTATCAAACACTCGCTGAGCTCCATCCAAATCATTACACCCAGTGTACATATTTATAAGTGTAGGGCAGGCAGAAGTATTCTCATTTAGCCCAAGTTTGATAGCAATCGTTTACCTTGTCATAAGGCTTTAGCGATCGCACATGTTTTAAGTAAAGATGGGAAAGAGTAGTCATCCGGCAAGAGATTATAATTTAAAGCTCTGATGAAAAGAGAAATGGCATTGAGAGGGGCAGTGGACCGTGAATAGCCGCCAGACATGGGAGTTAAAGAGGGCAATGTCTGGTTGGGAAATTGTTTCAAACAGTTGGAGTGCGAGGTTCAAGGAGGAGGTGGTAGGAATTTGAGTTTCGTCTATTTTTTAGTTTACAACTATCTGCCATTTCAACTAGTATCTCGGCTAGTTGTGTGAATCATCTCTATTAATTGCCTCGTTCATGAGCATCGAGGACTAAGGATGACGATTTTAGATGATGTTAATGTAAGGAGAATCTATGCCATTTGGCTGGTTTGTTTTGTTTGAAGAATTGAAGATAGTAAATATATAGTGTCTTAATGGCCGATGTTTGAAATTTTTGTTCTTAGCTGTTGGGAAAATGAACAAGAAGATTGACATTATTTCTGCCGGTGCCAGAATTTCTTTTCTTTTTTTACCAGCTCTTGAGAAATGAAAAGAAAATGCAGTTTCACAGAAATCCGACACGTACCTTGAAGAGAAAAATATGATTGGACCTTATATATAAAGGCAGCATTGTATTGTCATTGTGTTAGAAATTAGCTTTAAAAACATTATTAATCAACATATTTAAGAATAAATTAAAAGTGGATTTCATTTGTTTCTAAAGTTCAAATTTCATTAAAAATTATTGTCTAACAAAAAGTAACCTTAACATAAAACATAGCATAATTAAAAAAATAATTATGGGTTAATCAAAATTTTATTTAAGAGAATAATTGATTGACATATTTTGTGAAATACAACTCTCTAGTCCACATTAAAACATTAAAAAAAATAAGTTTTTTTTATAATTTATATAATGTGAAATTAAAAATTGACCCGTGAATCACCAAAACTTTTAGAGGAGAAATGTCTTAGATGAAGTGGGACTGAAAACTTTCTCTGCTTACGTTTAAAACTTTTCATGCCTTTGGTTTTGGACTTTGATTTAATGTAAATTAATTTTTTGATTAATAAAGAGTTATTTTTACCGGTTTTTTTTATTTAGTCAATCCATAAATAAATAGTCTAAAAAGAAACCTCTCTCTTTCAACTGTTTATTTTTAAAGAAAAAATGTTTAGGTTTTAAGATAAAAAAACTAGTATTTTTTTTTTTAATAGCAGTATTTGTTATCGTGGTAGTGATTGCTTTTTAAAGTATTTTTCGACTGAAAATGCATTAAATATTATTTTTTTATTTTAAAAAAATTTAATTTTGATATTAGCAAATTAAAAAACACAAAAAAAATTTTAAATTTTTTGAAAAGCATAGCATGCTACAAAAACAAACAAGCTTAGTCTCCCTTGCTTTTCCTAGCTTTTTTGCTCTATTTGCACTTTAGTTATTCTAGAGCTAAAGTTTAAGTATTTTATAGAAAAATCTTTGAGATATTTTTTTTTAGTTTGTGGATGTTGTCCAAGCAACTAATTAGAGTGATGTTGTTAGAATTCTAGAAGGGTAATTGCAATCAATCCATTTATATAAAGTGATTGAGCACTGAAATTTTAAGAATAAAGGATACAATTCTTGAAAACAATATAATATGCATTTCTTTGATTAAGATATCATTTATGTATGCTTTTTCCATAAAACTATAGTTTTAATCTTTAAGCTAATAAAGTAACTGTGCAATATGATCGTGCTAAAACATTTTTAGATAAATTGGTAAAACCAACCTGTAATTTATATTTAGTTTGCTTAGACTACTACAATCAAGTTATTTAGTCTTTATCTTCATGCAATATTACATCTAGTTAATCTCAATTTTAACATACAAGATCTACATATTGTTCTTTACTCTGCTAGAGATTTCAACCCTCAAGCTGCTTTTGCAAAATGACAGCGTTACTGCTGTCGATCTTATTGTCAGTAAGCTTAATTGCACCATCTTTTAGTTTCAGAGATGTTTTACGATTTGCTTGATTGAAGTATATGTACCTATTATACCCACAAAAGACCCGATTATCAGTATTCCCACAATGAACACCAACTCTAACCCAAAACTTCGAGCAGATTTGTCAATCCTGAGGTAGCACAAGCAGGGTAACAACATGGAGACAGTGACGCTCAAAAATGCACCTATAAAAGCCATCACGTATCCAAAAAAGGGAATTGTTAGTGCCACAACCACGGTGCTGATCACAATCACTGTTCTGACGAGGATACTGAGATATCTGCTGTCGCGGAAAACAAAAGTTTCCTCAATAGCAGTAGCGATTGGAGCAGTAATAACCGCATACTTCGTCAGGGGATTGACTAGAGTGGTATATATTGCCAGTTTTGAACCCATTTTTCTGATTGGTAGGTTTAAGGTCACTTGAGACTTCAAATATTCTCCATACATGAGGTAGCCTAAAACTGCCATTGATCCATAAGTGATGGTGCTTGTAACGAAGCAGATGAGTAAGACCTGCAAAGGACAGAATACAGAAGAGAGGTCAGAATCACACAACACTCCTTACAAATTTGGACTGAAAAGATATCGCTAGCATAGCTGCATTATCATAAAGCCAAATATGAGAAGAACCAGTTTCCACATAGGTTGCTACCTTGGAGAATTGGCTTCTGTCTTTCATGGAATTGCACAACGTAGGGAAAACTGCGTGACCACAGTAACAGAAAGTGAATAAGCTTAAAGTAGTAGGTAATCCTCCCCAATTCAAAAGCACACCATCTTCATGGAACCCGACACCATCAACTGCACCAACCCACCAAACACAACCAACCAAAATAACAGAAGCCGAAACTCCACCAGCAGAAACATATGCCAGCATGCCTAGACTCTTTAACCATGTTGTTGGCAAGATGACAAGGGCAGTGAGCAGAACAAAGCCCGTTTTACCTCCAATATATAGCCCGGCAAGTTTGAAACCTGCGTTTGGAAACAATTTGTATAGATTGTCACCTTCTAGTATCAGAAACTCAACTGCCACCAAGTATAGCTCAAGATACATGAAGACGGATACTAGAGCTCTTCCTTTGCATCCGAAAGCTTTCTCTCCTATATCAGGGTAACTTCTGATGAGTGGGTCCGAATCCATACAGCGTCTTAGAAGTAATCCTGTATACCAACATAGAACTGCTACTACAAAAAGCAGTATTAAGCTCAGCCATCCTCCTTGAGAAAGTGCATAGGGAATTGAGAGTATCCCAACACCTGCAAAACAGGACAGTAATTAATTGTATCATTCTTAGTCATCCTCCAGCTCACCATTGAGTATTAAGCACTGTCCTGAGTACTTCTACAAATCCTAGAATTACTATATATGACTCAGAAAATGATTGTTTTTTGAATTCCTTAAAACAGAATAGATGAATGTAACATGGAAAACACAAGTAAAACGCTACTAATATATATAGGAAAGTTTCCTGTAAATCTTTAAAATGGTTTAGTTACAGCAAAGAGAGGAAGAGAGGACGAAGGGGCGAGACCTGATAAAGCATTGAGTCCATTAAAACAAGTTCTAAGGAAGGTGGTGCCTATGTGTGGCTCCTCAGGAAGTGGGAGCTGGTTATGGCTCTCCCCTTCCTTAGCTTTTAGGCACTCCATCTTTTGTTGCCCACTACTCAAAATATTGGCATATATTTATAGATGAAGTGGGAGATACTTGTGTTATTAATCAGTGACATAATATCTATTTAATTACTGAAAACTAATTGTAGAAACAAATTGGAGCACCTGAAAATAAACAGTGTATATAAATATTTGATTTTATTAAATATATAATTAGGTATAATCTCTATTTAAACTATTCTTGCAAAAGAATAAACAATCATCTTATTCTTTTATTGAATTTGATATGTGGTGACTTAATTTATTTGTGAAATTAAGCCAAGATTTATGGTTTGCAAGAATACAAATTAAAACGTATATTGCGGAGCAAGATTTGGTGATTTGATGATTTAAAAACTACTTTTAATTTGTTTTCAAAGTGCTCTTGAAGAACTCATATGGGATATTTAGGCTTGATCCAACAAAGTTTTATTTTTTATAGATTTGAAGTGTAGATGAAAGAAGTTCGGGAACTTTTAAGAGAACTTCTTTACTTGAAGAATTTATTTTGAAAAAGATATTTTTTTATTGGTTGATTTTTATTTATGGGATCTTGTATTTACAATAATATATCTTAAATATTTCATTCTATGTATCAATTTTTCAGTGTATAAAAAATATATAAAAATTCATTTACCTTTACAGTCATTTATTTCAATTTTATTTTATATGTAAAACTAAAATAAAATAAAAACACATGACGCAATTTAATTAAATTTTTGTTTCTACAGTAATCAAACATACCTGGTATAGACTATAGAATAAGAGATAGTGAGGATGAGTAGATAGTCATTCCCACCACGGCATTTTGTGAGTATTACTATTCATCTTCCAAAAGCAGGACCACTCACATGGCGCCCACTAGTGTGCCTCCTCTTCACGGTTTCTTCAACAATGGAGACGTGAGTCTTCATGATTTCTGCTCATGCATTTTGCACGCATAGCAACTTATTTCTTTGAGAACTCTTCTGTTACATAACAGGACTCCTCTCAATTGAAAAAAAAAAAAGAGAGAAGAAAAGGACAGAAAGAGGAGGGGAAAAAAGGGATGATTCCATCAAAGTTTAAAAGAACTGAAATAAAAACTGTTAGGTATTCACTTCGTTCCTGTGCTATGTAAGCATGGATAGGGAATATGTAATGGGATATTTAGAAGATAAAAGAAAAAAAAATATTGTCCACAGAAATCAACAAGAAGTACAGAAAATTAAGTTTTTATTACAATTTGTCTGTCGTTATCTTCTTTTGATGGTGGTGGTAGATTCAAACATAGAGCACTATTAGCAGAGAGTATCATCCCGTTGATTAGCCTTTAGTATATAATCTTTCAGTGACAAGACTCGTTAATGCATAACACTGTTTATAGGCATTTGGAAGTTGAATTGCTATCCGAGTGAGAACCCACCTCTACCAATCACCTCTGTCAAACAGATTCAAGATCGCATGAAGAAAACAGAGGACAGATTTTAAGCTAAACAAAACAACCACCGTTTTGGTGCCCGACAAAGACAACAATTGCTAGGACTTGAAGTTGAACACTGACGTGGTCTGTCGAGGTTACATTGATGATCATCACCACGAGCCTTGAACTTGCGAAATCTCAAACGCAACCACCGAACAGAGAATTACTGGTTTTTTCTCTTTTCTAGAATAATATAATTTGAAATCCAGAACTTTCCCATCTCTCTTGTTTTATGCTTTGCAGCTGAATTTTCTCTAAAATCGTGTTTGACTTTAGGGATATAGTACTGTCCATTTACATGGCTGGATTGGATGTCAAGACCCTATATCCCTTTTTATCAGCAAATAAACAAGGAGGATAAATTGGAGCTTCATTCTTTCACTTTACTTTCCAACAGATGGTGAAATCTAAGCAAATCCATCCCGTCATGCTTTATTGAATCCAAGTAGGAGCCATCTGTGTTGAAGTGTTAATAAAAGTCGCAAATCTCATCCATCCTCTGTATCTGTCAAACCTATGAAATGCATATAAATGGATCAAAAGATGGAAACCATAACCATTACTATATTTCCTTATCAGATCCTATCATAATTTACTTTATTCAAGCCATTTGGGCAGCTGAATCAGATGAGCCATAACATGGACACGGCATCCTGGCTTTAACCATGTCGGCCTCTGAATGAATATGACTATGGCATCAGCTTTATTAAATTAACAAATCAACTGGCCAAAACGTTTGTAAATTGGACCCTAAAAGCTGTTGATATCATCATCGTGTTTGACTGCAGAAAGAAAAGGGCAGCTCGGCTGCATTATTGGAGGTCTAGTCTAGACAAGGGCACTAAAGGGAGTTAGAAACAGAGGACCACAACATCAGAGCATGTGTTCGTGGTGCGGATCTAATCTACAACAACTTTCGATTAATTGATACAGTAAAGCAACGATACATTGCTGACAAGTTGAATTTCTTCAACCACTACTGGGAAAGGATTTGACATGTCCAGCTTTATTCCCTCTGAGAAAAAGGATTCAATTTAATTGCTTCTGAGATGGAAGAACATAAACCATTCGTGTTTTACCTAACCTTGGAATAAAAAAAAAGGAAGTTAGAAAAGTAATCGAGGGATTAAAGAGTGCGATAGCTGATTAGTAAACTGAACAAGAAATCAATTCCAGCTATCACTTACAGTCCTTCCCTCCTCTTCTTGATATCAGTTTAAAAAAACCCCTCGACTCTAGGAGGACCAATAACCAAACGATAGGACCCTAGAAGTCAAAATAATATTTTGCCGACAGCGGCACGTGGCTTAAGAAAACATGAATAGAAGAAGCATCTGACTCCTTCATGCATGCTCCACTTGGCTCGGGGGATACAGCTCAGTTGGTAGAGCTCCGCTCTTGTGTCTATTTATTATTGTGGTGGCTACTGTAATCGTGGTTTATAAAAAACTGTTTTATAAAAAATATTTTTAAAAATTAAAGTTAAATAAAAAATAATTTAATGTGTTTGGTTAAAAATATTTTTTAAATTGAGGTTATAAAATAACTAAAAAATATATATATTAATATTGATGGTTTTTAATTTAAATATTGTCGATTTAACTACTGCTATTATGTCATAAAATAAATAATATTTTATATAAAATATTTTTTATTATTTCATTAAACTATTTACAATTTCATCACGTACGAAATTCATCGGACAAGGACTACAGTTTTCATGGTTTTTTGAGCGTGCAACAAAATCAGGTAAAATATCATCAGAAACAAAATTGAAATTATGATCAAATTCTGCAAATATCACGCCATCATGTGATCTCCTTCTAATTTATGTAGTGTTATTAAATAATATTAAACACTAATTTTTTTGAATAAAATACAATTAAAAATTAAATATTTTTACTGTTTTTTTTTTTTGCAGTTCACTCTCCACTGTTCACAACAATGGAGAGTGAATTTTTATAAAGAGTGAATTAATTCACTCTCCACGCAGACAAGGAGGGCACCTAAAAGACTAGGGGAAGAATAAAGGGAAAACAGAAGAGAAGAAAATGGTTTCAGGAGGTCAGCCCTCCATCACCGTCATCATCATCATCATCTTCAAGTGCAACAACAATTACGAAGACTAGGGGAAGAACAAAAGGAAAACTGTTAAGAACAGCCCTCGTGGTTGAACAGAAGGAAAATGGTTTCAACAGGCCAGCCCAGCTGTCTCCCTCGACGCCTCCAGCAACGGCACGCCCAGGTAAGAACAGCCCTCATGGTTTTCTCATCTGGACAAAATCCACTCATACCCGAAGCACTGGTCAAGGAAGAAAGATGGGAACAATTTTATACTGTGTTTATAAACACTGTTGCATGAACAGGAAACGAAAAGCATCTAATTTTTGCTTCAACAAAATTAAGGTTTGACTGCAGATAAAGATGGGTCCATGCATGAAAACTACAACTCATTTTGTAATCAAATGATATATTACTAATTTTAAATAAAAATATTGTCGCAAACACTTAGCCAAACTTGCTTTTAGAAGTCCAATGCCAAAGAATTGTGAGAAAAATATGTAAATGTACATTTGTCTTATCTAAACACCACGCGCGCGCGAAAAAAAAAATAATAAATTTGAAATGCTTATTGTCTATTGAATCAAAATATTTTTGGATAAATTAATAGTTTCATGATCGATATAAATGACACCGAATTTTAAATGAAATAAAACAAATGCACATGAAGATATGAAAATCAGGGCATTTTTTTAAAAGATTAAAAATTTATTAATTTAAATGAAAAACTATTCTTAATAAAATGGTCTAGTTAAAAGTGAATTTATTTCTTTTTATCTATAGATAAAAATACATTTAAATCATAAGCATGCATATTACAGGGTACATCATTCTAAAAACAGTAGAAAAAAAAATATATAAATGACTTATTTGATTCCTACAAAAATGTTTCAATTCATTATTAACATTAAAATAATCATGTTACATTGATTAAAAAAAATTAACAATTAAATATTTATTTTTCATTAATTTCTACATAAATACCTTAAATTAAACTCTGTAAACAATATGTGAGAATACTTTTTTTTTTAAAAAAAATTATTTTTTAAAAAAGGGCCCAAACCAGTCCACAACCCGAACCCAAAAGACCTCGCAAGAAAAACCGAACCGCAAAAACCTCTTTCCCTTAAAAATCTCCCGTCAACGCGTCTTGCCATCATCGTAAAACTCCCACCACCACCTGAGTGCCCGAAATACATACCCAAACCCGAATTTCAGAGAGATAGAGAGCGGGGGGGCCGTCATGCTCTGTTAGCCCTCTCACTCTCCTATCCATCAGAAACCCTAAAAATCTCACATTCCCTTCACATGCCAATTCCTTCTCTTTGATGCGACGACCGCATGCCCGCAACCGGGTCGATTCAAATACCACCGACCAGCAAAAAATGGATCCTTCTATCAAACTTCACAGCCGAACCATCTCAACCCGATCTACCAAATTCAAATACGCCAAATCCAAACTAGTTATTATAATAACTCTAATCGCTCTCTTATCTTGTTATTACCTCTTTAAATCGAAAACGAAATCGTTTTCTAAAATGTACGGTATCATAATCGACGGAGGGAGTACGGGTACCCGGATTCATGTATTGGGGTACCGAATTGAAAGTGGAGGGAAAGTTGTGTTTGATTTAGAAGAAGGAGCAATGAAGGTGAATCCAGGGTTATCGGCTTATGCGGGGGATCCGGAAGGTGCAGGTGGGTCAGTGGAGGAATTGGTGGAGTTTGGGAAAGGGAGAGTGCCTAGAGAATTGTGGGGAGAGACTGAGGTTAGGTTAATGGCGACTGCCGGAATGCGGTTGCTTGATTCGGAGGCTCGAGATCGGATTTTAGACGTGTGCAGACGGGTTTTGAGGAAGTCTGGGTTTAAGTTTCAGGATAGTTGGGCTTCTGTTATTACTGGTACAAAATGTTTGTTTATTTATTTATTTGTATATTGTTAATTGTTATAGAGAGAGGACTGACATTGGTTGCGATTACCCTGTTTTCTCAATAGGGTCGGATGAGGGGTTGTATGCTTGGGTTATTGCGAATTATGCGTTGGGTACTCTTGGTGGCGATCCTTTGGAAACTACTGGGATTATTGAACTTGGTGGAGCTTCTGCTCAGGTTTTTATCTTTTTGTCTCAAATTTATATTATTTTTTTTGGTGTTCTGCTGTGCCACTGAAAATTTGTGAGTATACAGCAGTTGCATTGTCATTGTAAGGAGAATTGAAGTTGGAAATGTGGAGTGGCCATTCAAGGGCAAAGTGTCATGTATCGAAAGGTCTTGCTGCTTGTGTTTTTGTTGAATTAGGCAAAATGTTTTGTATGTTAGAGCTGATTTAAATTTGAGATGTTCTAACAATGTACTTAGCGTTAGTTGCTGTATTTCTAGGTTTAAAGGTTTGAGAGAAGATCTTGTCTTTTGTTCCTTGTATCGGTTGGCCGTCAACGGCCAATGCAAAATATTTTTAGGAAGTTTATATTGCTTGAATTTCCTGTCTGTTTTTATGCTTTAAGTAATGCTAATTTATTTTATTCATGCCTGCTGTCTGATGCTTCTGTCGCAGGTGGCTTTTGTTTCAACTGAGCCAGTGCCTCCTGAGTTTTCACGTACTGTTGAGTTTGGGAATATTACTTATAATGTCTATAGCCATAGCTTTCTTAATCTTGGACAGGTAAACTTTCTCTAGAATAATTCTTATAATATATATAGCCATAGCTTTCTTAATGGTGAAATTTTGTTAAATCAAGGAAAACCGCTTGACCAGAAAACCAGGGGAAACAAGCTTAAATTAAAATTCCTAGCATTGTAACTTCCATATATTTATTTAGCTAGATAAAAGTGTTGTCTGCATGGACTGTATTTTAATCTTTATCAAGGCATCAACTGCATAAATTTGAATATGTGAAACTCTTATAAAACTTTTTGTGTCGCAGCTGATGCTTTTGATTTCACTTGTCCACATTGGAAGAACTTTGACGTTTGGTTATTGATTTTTTCTCGGATGCTGAGAAAAAATTAAGTATTAGAAGCTTGTAACTTTTTAATTTTGTAGAATGCTGCATCTGAAGCATTGAGGGAATCGCTTGTCTCAGGAAACCATCATCCGGGTAAGTATGCTGTGCCTTTTATTTGTAAGTGCTTAAATCTGAATTAAATGCAATCTAAGAACTTTTTTTTTATGAATCAATTTAAAACTAAATTTGATCTATCTATCTATTCTATCTATCAAAAATTGATCTATCTATCTAGATAGAGAGAGAGATTCCCAATATGCTCTGTTAGTCTAATACACACTTGACCAATTATTGGGAGCAACAATAAGACCAGATAAATTATAAATCTATGACTGATGTGCATGGAATTAATATTTTTCACAGTAATTTCAGATAAATAGATTGATAGGATGCATGCATGTTCAATGGGTCATGCATAAGGATTGTTAAAGTTACTGTCTTCTTTTTTTCTGTTTGATTTTAATTCTAGGATCTTTGATTGGTTTGAATTGGTCAGTGTGCACTAGTTCATTATTTGGTTTTGGAAATGGGATATCTTAACATAAGTTATTGTATATCCTCAATAATGCAGCTGCTGAATCTCTTGGGAAGGGAATATTTGTGGATCCTTGTACTCCCAAGGGATATTCACGTGTTGTGGAGTCTTTGAAGCTCTCTCCAGGTTCTTTGACTGAAAAGAACAGATTTGTATCAACTCTTCATTCTAGGGGCAACTTCTCCGAGTGCAGATCAGCTGCACTAACACTGTTACAAAAGGGAAAAGGTATGAAATTCTGTTAGTAGAATTATAGCGTGGCATTTTGTGTTTTCTGTTCCTTTAGTTGCTTTATTATCTGGATGCAGAGATATGCTCCTATCAGCATTGCCAAATAGGATCGGTGTTCATACCTAAGCTTCAGGGGAAGTTCTTGGCCATGGAAAATTTCTTTTATACATCAAAGGTTTTACAACCCCACTTCCTTTTTTTTATGTTACATTATAATTTTTTTTCATGTTTCGCATTCTACGATGGAGAAACAACAATGAAGGTTTTCCTATGATGTTCTGATTTTGGTTGTGACCATATCCAACATGCTTAAATTATGCTCTGATCATATGTCTCCAAATCCCTTTCTTATTTGTTAACTTAACTATTTGATTGATTAGTTCTTTGGACTGGGTCAAAGGGCATTTCTTTCCAATCTCATGATAGCTGGAGAACACTTCTGTGGGGAGGATTGGTCAACGTTGAAGAAGAAACACCACTCGTTCAAGGATGAAGATCTGGTGCACTATTGCTTCTCCTCGGCATATATTGTTGCCCTACTTCATGACAGCCTTGGTATTGCAGTTGACGACCCAAGGTAATTTCTCACCCAGCACTTTCAAATAGTATTTTCTTTGAATGCGGAAATATATGCATCTTAGATTGCCAAATCATTTAATTAGCCTGTGAATTGAAACTGCTCATGTTTCTACATAAAGTTAGTCTTGCAAAGGAGTGACTCTCTTTGAGCATGTGTTGAATACACCTCTTCACGTCCCAGTTGTATTTTATTATCGTTATCTCAATAATTTAAATCCTGATGACCTGTGGTGTCCCTCTGCAGAATTGAATTTGCTAATCAGGTTGGTAATATCCCACTTGATTGGGCGTTGGGAGCTTTTATCTTGCACACCAATGTGGCCTTGGATATGGAGCACTCTGACTGGATTGCAACTATTATCAGTGATGACTCGCCCACACTACTGTCTCTAATTGGCTTTGCCATATTAATAATGTTTATAGCATGGTCTATATCGAAGTGGAGGAAGCCCCAGTTGAAGACAGTTTACGATCTAGAGAAGGGACGGTATATAGTTACTCGAGTTGGAAAAAGTTGATAGCATCTGTGGAAGGATGCAATTTCATCTTCCTGGCTTGGTAGATCAGGTGGAAGCTTGTATAAATTACAATAAGCATCGTTTGGTATTCTACACTTCCCTGTTTCACTGTACAGTCACCCACTCTTAAAGCTTACCAACTTATTATGCGGGGATCCAAAAATTGCAGTGTAACTAGTGAAAGAACAACAATATAGCATAGAAGATTAGTTTCCCATTTTGTATCTAGCGGGAATTTAAATCCTGAATATTTTTTTTAAGCAAATGCTTCCTTGTTGCCTAGACTACAAAATTAGGAACCATTTGAGATTGGGGAGTTCTGAATCTCGATTCCCGACGCTGTTCAGTGTGTTGTATCAAAATGAGTTGCTTAATAACTATTCACTTCATTTTTCCAGATCCATGTGCATATTGCGTTTTGATTCTATTTCTATTTCTTAAGGTTGTTTTTCTTTTACACTCGGAGGATGAATGAGCACGTTGAAGTGTGAGTATGATTGAATATGTCGTGCCATTAAGGTACGTACAGACTCATCCTGACGCTAGAAATTGGCGAGCCACGAAAAATGGTGTCCATCGGCATTGTTGGAGGCCAAAAAGTGGGAGGCTGAACTCACAAATCTTGCCAAATTATATTGTCAAAGCTTTTTTTTCTACGCAATAGGCGGTGTATTAAACCAGCTTGAATTGAAATTATCAAAAAGAAAAAAAAAAGCCCGAGTTGTTGCATAGTGTTTAAGGAATAACAGGAAACAAGAACAGTGCTTTAACAAGGTATCATAGGCGGGTGAAGACGCGACTACTTCAAAACTGTTGACTTTGAACCATTTTTTAATTACATGATGTAGAGATTAAACCAGATAGCATTGAAATATCATGCATCAGTTATAGCCCCTACCGATGAGTATGGAACTTCGGACAATTAAGCTTCACAAAATTCTCAAAATCTAACTCTTCCTTAAATTTGAATGATATAGATCAAGGCATGAATACAAGGAATAGCTCCAGAATGAAGACATAATTCATGCTGAAATTGAATGATTCATAAGCGATATGAGTGGGAATAGAAGAGAAGGAAGTTAAGGGGAAAAAAATTTGTCTTATGGCAATCTTTATCATCTATCACGTATTTTCTTCTAGATGCAAAGGCATTATTATGCGATCATAACACATATAAAGAGATTGCTGTTCATGGCATTTCATTTATCTTGATACAAGCACCGAGCCAGATAGATACATGAAGTGCCATGAACACAATCCATTTATGATGCTTGAAATCTGATACAACATCCTCAGATTCATCCCACTTTGTATTGTCACACAAGATGTAATTAGATAAATCAAACCCATAGAGAGATCGTTGTTCATGGCAATTCACCATCACCAGTCATCACTGCTTTGGAAAAGAGGATTAATAGCCATGAACACGATCTGTTCATGGTAATTTCTTTCATGACATGTTTCAAGGAAGTCAAAAGATTATAGAAAACAACTCCCAAATGAACAGAGAAGAAAATCAAAATTAAGGAAGTCGAGAGGACAACGTCTTTCAAAATATTGAAGCGAATAAGAACAGTGATGGAGATATGTAAAATCTAGGCCGCTGTTTATAGGGACAACTGTTAGATGGAAATGGCAAGTACGTAAACGCCAGCTTTGATAATTTATTTTTACGGTAATTTGCTTGTAGTCTTGCTCTTGCTTTTCTTTATACACAGGTAATTTCCTTATAAAGTTGCGGGAATTGTAATCACTCATTATTTTTCATTGCTTTATGATATTTCTACGTATACTCAAATTTACAGCACTAACTAGCTTCACTTCATTCGGAGTATCATATATTTTTGTCAATCCTAAACATTAATCCAAGAATATTCAAATTAAAGTCAAGTTAAGGTAACCTTTAAACATTCATCTCAACAAAAATCACTATAATTATATCTAACAACATCAATTATCAACATGCATGAACACGAATGTACTTGGAAAAACCCTTCCCTAGATTTTTCCTCTTTGACTGAAACACTAGGGCTTCTACAATATCCATTTTTGTTTGTCATTTCTCAACATTTATTTCATATTTCTTATTTATTTCATCTCTACTCTACTTGTTTGTCTCAATTTCTCAATTTTCTCAAAATTGTTCAAAAACCCTAGCTTAAGAATTTGGAGCTTTACATCAATACTTACCAAGAATGTCTCCAAATGGACGGAGTATGTCGAGGACCCTTTTCTTCTTTGATTTTTCAGCTCCAAATTTCTTCCTCCCTCGCGGCTTCTTCTAGTCTCTCTCCCTCTCTCTCTATGGTGGTGTTTGACTGTTTTCCTTCTTTAGCTTAGACCTACAAGTCTAACTCTCATGTTTATTTACTTGTCCCTCTCTTTTTATAAGCTCGAATGAGATGCATGCAAGGGTCTTGAGTGAGAAGATCATGAAGAAAGAAGGAGGAGGAGAGGTTTTTCTCCTTTTCAATCTGTCGGCTCTCCCTTAAAAAAAAAGGGGCTGATTTGTAAATATTGTTTTTGTTATTTGTCCTTTTGGTCCTTAATCTTACATGGCCTTTTGTCACATTCCCACATGTACATATTTATCTCATGCCCCCCTTTTAAGGCATATTTCATGCTTACAAGACTATTTACTTATCTTAGTATCAATCTACCTTTCTAATTAAGCTTGTTTAAATTTCTAAATAAGCATTTTTTTAGTAGCAAAAATTTATAACTTTTTTCTTATGGGGTTTATAATTCATGCTTTCATGTTCCCATGGACCATACTTCACTCATATAAGCCTATTAAATCCTCTTATTATTAATCACCTTCCTAGAATTTAATTAAAAATTATTTAAATTAGCCATATTTCTTGTTGGGGCTTACAAAAGTAGTCTTTTTATTAAGATTATTTTTTTCATGTAAAAATTTCATTAAGCATATCAATTGCACTCGTAATGAAGCATAAAGTTTTTCCTCCAAAAACACCAATTGCGGGGATAATTGACACCCCCTTGACAATTAACATCCCTCAACCATGTTTAAACGGTAAAGGGTAATTAATTTTTTCTTCAGTTTTCACAAGAACAATTGTTTCTAGCCTTCATTGAACCAAAAACGAGATGAGCCTAGCCCAAGAGTACAAACAAGAAGCCCGCAGTAGCTCAGAAAATAGCAAAATACTGACCACGGCTAGCTCAGTCCGTATCAACAAAACAAGCTCAGGCCTAGGAAACTCATTTGCCCTAAGTTTATTGCTCAAGTGGTTGCACAGAGTTTATCAGGCATGGCTTCTACGCAACATTCTTTTCTTTTTTAGTGAACCATCCAGTGATAAGAATTTAAAATTAAATAATTTGTTTTTTTTATCTCAAATTTAAACATTGTGATTATCAATACAATGATCACTAGAGATTTACATGATTATTAACTTCAGAGCCCGTAAGATTAGTCAAGATACACGCAAATTAACTCAAACACTCACGTTAATAATAATAAAAAAACATTCTTGTGTAGTGTCCAGGTTAACACAGTATAATTTCGGTATTCAAAGGATGGCAAAGAGCATATTATAAATCCGAATGTATATTTCCAAAAGAAATGACAAGGCATTTGTATGCATGTACATAAAATCTTACGTGCATTTTGTAGTCAACATTTGCGACAATGCCTGTGATGTTAGCAATGTTTGTTAACATAAATTATGTAATTTGTTGGTGTCAAAATCGAAGCATAGCATGTGATGACAGAACACCGTCATAGGACTTGCGTTCATTGTTCATTTCCAGATTATAAAAGGAGGAAATTAAAGGTTTTAGTTCTAGAAACTGTCTTTTACCCCCGAAAAAATAAAAATAAAACACCTCGGTCCGATCTTAAGATAAATGGACCGAATATTCCAAACCATGCGGCCACGGTAGTTGTGTCCATATTACAGCAGCTCCAAGAGGTGGTACCTGGTAGATTAGCTAGGAAGCTGGGAAGGAAAAATAGTGTGTTCCAAGGTATTTAAAAAATATTATTTTTTATTTCAGGCATTAACACATAAAAATATCAAATTAATATTTTTTTTAAAATAAATATAGCTTTAAAAAGTATTTAGAAATAAAAATAAAGATAGCGCCTTAACATCACTTATAGATACCAAAAATCATTTATTATTAGATAAAATGGTTATCTATTTTAAATTGCGGTAGCAGTTATGATTTAAAGTATTTTTTATTTATAAATATATTAAAATAATATTTTTTTAATTTTTAAAAAATTATTTTTAATATCAGTAAATCAAAACAATGTAAAAATAAAAAAATATTTTTTTTAAAACAAAATTTAAAACTTTTACAAATATCGTTTACATCACATTTCCAATCATACACGAATCACCGAAAATTTTGTTAGCGTTCGGTGGTGTTCGGAGCTAACGTCATCGGGAGCACTTGTCAGTTGTCACCCACCAAAATTCTGCTAAGATGACGAGAAATTCCCATATTTGCACTGCAATACTATTTTAATTCTGACAACTTATCTTGTTTCTTTTTTTCCTATTAAAAGAAAGAAAAGAAACTCCTGGGAAAGGTGACGTCATTCACATGAGGTCGTCGTGCTCTAACGAATCGGGTGGCCAGCATTCCAGTCGAGGAGTAAAAACGAAAAATCTCCGGCGTGATGAATGAGCTTTTTGACAAATTCTCCGTTACTGTATAATTTGGTCAGGAAGAGAAATTATATGCCCCATTAATAAAATTAAACACAATAAAGAGAGAGGAAAAAAAAACAAAAAACATCATCGTGCAATATAAGCTTGACATAATTATTTTGCTTTAAAATAAATTTTAAATCAATTAAAAAAAAGATAAAGTCCTGTCTATGTATCTATCAATTACGAGAAAAGCGGACACGTGAGCTGCACGGGCGGTAGGGAATAGCAAAACCCTGAGAGAACGAGAACACATTTTTCGAATAAAACGTTGACGTTTCATAATTTCCTCTGAGAAATTTCTTTAATGGGAGAGTTGAAAGCAATCAAAAGAGATGTGATTCATGGGAGGGTCAGTTTTGGGGGGTATTATTGTAAGTGAACAGTCTGAGAAAAACAATCATACCGTGGGCCGCGGGGGTGCTAGCAAATGCAATAGTTTGATTTTGCGTTTCAAGCGGGTTGGATAATTTTTAGAAAAAAAAATAAAAAAATTAATTTTTTTATATTTTTATATTATTTTAATGTATTGATATTAAAATTAATTTTTAAAAAATAAAAAAAATATTATTTTAATATATTTTAAAATAAAAAATATTTTAAAAAATTACTACTGTAGCAAAGAAAGAAAAAAAAAGGAAGGGACCTCTCAAACTTTTACCCGTGACCCATTCCAAGACACGCTCGCCGGTCTCCCCTCCCCTGTTTTGCAAAATATTAGATAACGCGTTTTCTTACTTTCTCCCTGGTCTTGCCTGTTTCCTCGCTTAAATACACAAACAAATCCTAACACACCCATTTCGCGTCAAATTAAAGATCAAAATCTTAAAAAAAAATCACCGGTAAGCCAACTATAAAACATACATATATATATATAATCACAATCTCTTTTGTTTTTGTTCTATCTTTAAATTTCTCTACCGAAATCCTTCGATCCGCTGTTTTTAAGCGTCATCCTAGGGTTTCAAATAAGCTTACTTGTTCTTTCCTTTTCTATTATTTTTTAGTTTGAAGAGGAGAAAACGAGATTAGGGATTGCAAATGAGTGATCACGTGGTGTTGGATGTTGACCGACTCATAAAGCCGCCGGTGACTGAGGAGTCTGTTCAGGCGATCGTTAAGGAAGCCGACGCCGGGCCCTCGTGCTCGAGGGCAAGTGAAGGAACCGATGGTCGTGTTTCAGGGGAGGAAGGGGAGGAGGAGCCGTTGATTCAGGGGGGCGAGTGTCGCATTTGCCAGGAGGAGGATTCCATCAGCAATTTGGAGACTCCTTGTGCTTGCAGCGGCAGCCTCAAGGTATAATTAATGTTGACAGATTTTATTTCTTATTAAGTTCTTTTTAAAGATTTTAAATATTATGAAATTGAGGGTTTTTGGTCCACGGAAAGGTCGCTCCTTCCTTGATGCTTAGAGAGGTCAATAATTAATATCTCATTTTGTGTTCTTTAAAGTTAGGTTTTCATTGTAATTGACTTCTGGATAGGCCAGCCAGTGCCCGTGTATAATAATTGTAGCTTGTTGGATTAGAGCATGATTTTTTTATCCTTTGTTCAGTGTTTACATTTGTTAAGACATCGTTTGACATTTCATCATGTTTGCAGTGTAAATTTTATTTCATCTTATTCGAGAATTTGTTGTTTCGGAAGATTGTATTAGCTAGTTTGTCGTGATGTTTGTGCCTATGAGATGCATTTTAGATAATCTGACTAAAGGTCCTGTCTTTCCATCTTGCCCTTTTCTTTTTTAAATGGCATCGGATACTAGGAGCCTTTAGATTGATGTTAGTCTTCGCTATACACTTTTTATGTATGTGATGATGACTGCAATTTCTTTTTTCCAGTATGCCCATAGGAAGTGCGTCCAGCACTGGTGCAATGAGAAGGGTGATATCACTTGTGAGATATGCCATCAGGTATGCTCGCTTAATATTGTTTTCTAGGTGTTCTCTGTGCTCGGCTGCATGCTTGGTTCCTTATTGATTTGTATAGCATACACCATTTCATGAATGTACATGCATTTTTAACATGAAAACATGCGAAGCAATTTTTGGATTTCACTTCCTACTAGCAAAGCAGCGGTATGCTGTAATGATCAAATTGCAACTAAACAAACATCCAAGAAGCTTACAGGTGGTGTTGGAGACTCTAGGTTTTCATTGTGTTATATCAGGATTAGTTTATCAGGGGAGGATGTGGTTGTGTATATGGAAAAGTAATGTAGGCTTCTATACCTTTGGTGGAAGTTTTTTGGATTTTGTGGAACTGGATGAAAGAGTGTGTGAAGAATGTTGTCTGAACTTTTCAGAGGATTTTTAGGTTAAACCTTAATTTTTGATGTGTTGGATAATTGTCTGCAGTTTGTTTTTGTATTTATTTTGTATGTAGTTCAATTCAATTTTTTAATTCTTCTACTTACAACATAATATACTTGATAATCCTGCTAATTTTTCATCTATGATGTATAGCCTTACCAACCTGATTACACCGCTCCACCTCATCCACCACACTCTGAAGATACTGCTATTGATATTGGGTATGTTTAAAATCTCTTGTATGTTTGTTGTCTTATAAGTTGGTGCTAATTTTTGTCTTTTGCTCTAGGATTGTTGGGTTTTTTTTTTTTATCGCTTACATACAATTCGATGTGCATCAAAATAACTTACATGTTATTTACCTATCAATGATGATTTTTGCATTATCATGCCTTCTTTGACGTTCTGACCATGATTTTTTTTGCAGTGGAGGCTGGACAATCTCTGGCACTCAACTAGATTTGCGTGATCCTCGCTTATTGGCAATCGCAGAGGCTGAGCGCCATTTTCTAGAAGCAGAGTATGATGACTATGCTACTTCAAATGCTAGTGGAGCTGCATTTTGCCGTTCAGTTGCTCTTATCGTAAGCCCTTAAATTATAAATTCCTCCAATAGCATTCACAGGAGTCTAAAAGATTTTTTTTTCATGGTTCCGTGTGAAAAGTTTATTCAGAATTTTATGTGAATTGATCATTTGTTACATGAATTAAGGGTATTTACCATCGTGTTTGTGCCCTTATGTGAATTAGTCCATCGTAAGCCCTTGATTTCATAACTTCCCCCAATAGCATTTGAAGAGTCAAAATTTTCTTTTTTCATGGTTCCATGTGAGAATTATAATTCAGAATCTTTTGTGAATTAGTACAATTGGTCAGCTGTTACAAGTACAGGATATTTTCCCCGTGCCCTTAATATTGAAGTGTTTGTTTGCTAACACATGATTATATTTTCTCAATACCTGGAGAATACTAACAATATAAAGAAACCCGATTGAACCAAACTTTGGAGATTTGAACAAACTTCCCTCTATATCACATGGAAGCTGCTTGAGCATACCACCTGGGTGTCCATGCTGGCCGTTACTTGCATCTGCTATTTCTCTTGCTAATGCTTTCTTATTTAAGCTCTCATTTTTCTTTGATTATCTACACAATTGAAATTTGGTTTTAATCCTAAATTCACTTACATTGCAGTTGATGGCCCTCCTGCTCTTGCGGCATGCATTGACTCTCACAGATTCTGATGCAGACGATGACGTATCTACATTTTTTTCTGTAAGTGGAATTGGTATTTCCATCTATTCTATGATAATGACAAACATCATTTCTTTGTTGTGTAGTGTTTATTTGATTTTATGGTTTCACCAATCTAACGAACCAGTTGATCACCTACAGCTTTTCCTGCTTCGGGCAGCTGGTTTTCTTCTGCCCTGTTACATCATGGCCTGGGCCATCAGCATCTTGCAGCGTCGGAGGCAAAGACAGGTTGGTGTTTCTTTCAGTTCTAGTCTGTTGTGTTGTATCTGTAACTTTGTCCATGCTATCTTTTCACATCAAATTGATGTTATAAAATAATTTATATTGAAGTTTATACAATAATTTGTTTTAACAGGAGGCAGCAGCATTGGCAGCGACACAGGTTGCTTTTGTGCTCCAATCAGGGCAACAGAGGGGTCTGCAGTTTACCATTGCACCAGGACCTACTGTAACTCCTCACCAGGAACCTGTTTAATATTGCAAAAAAAAGTGGTTGTGCGAAAGTAATGGAAGGATGAAAGAGAGTGCCATTGAATAATATCATCCAGAAAAATGTTTAATGGCCTGTTTACAAGGCCAAAATGCTATCAATCAGTATCTGTCCTGTTTAAAAACGTGTATATGCATTATATTGTGACCAGTTCAAAGAAAGTAGCTGGATAATTAAATCTGCTGGCAAAACATGAGCGCGGATGCCCTCGCCCCCTCTCTGTATTTTGTACTTTGTTTAAATTTAAACACATTTTAATTTTAAATTGTTTCCTCCTGATTTGAGAGTTTATTTTTAGTAGTCTGAAACTGGTTTTATTTTCTACTGACACGAGCAATTTTATGCAGCCTTGTGAATATCTTGTTAATTTAGTTGTGTAAAGGGGGTGAGAGCTTCTTGCTCGAGTTCTTGGGAGAAATCGTCCTATGAAGATTAGGTTAGCCCCAGCCTTCGTGAAATAAAAAGCAGCCAAAACAGGGACTGGCAGAGGGAGGAGGGTTCCCGCGGTAATGTAGCCCAAATGGAACATTTGAAGGAACTGATAATAGAATGGAGTAAAGAAATGATTCATCAGATCATAATTATCATAGTTGATGATGGAGAGGTGTTTGTTTTATAAAAAATAATCGACACCATGGTGGAAATGTTCCCGGGAAGGTTGACGTGCCCGATTAGAAATCGTAAGGGATGCAATTTAATTGAATGGAACTCTGTAAAGCTTAGTTTGAAGGCGCACCTCTGCTCTTAAGATATCGTGCATAGCTTTCAATTTGGACCGCGACACCAGCAGGGCTGAATGCAGGAAAGATGGGGCTGGCCTCTGCAGGAGCTCGCTCCATCTTCTCTTCACATGCCCATTGGTACTTTATCTAACACACGAGCTGCACCCTGTAAAGTGGAGGAGGGGATGGGGAGAAAATGCGTTCGAAATTGGCAGGTGGATGACCAAATGAAGATACGACCGTTTAAAACAACTGCTCATAAAGCATCAAGAATATGTTCTCTCAGTCTCCAGGCATGATTATTATTCATTAAAAACAATGTTAAAAGTAGAACAAGGCAGCATCTCCCTTTTACTTGTGTTTCGGTAACATTCTGTTTGCAGCTCTCACTTTTTGGCGTCCCTTTAGAAACAGATATTGCTTACGATAGGGTTCATCATGAATCTTCCTCTGCTAAAGAAGTGATTAGCTGTTCCAGAGAATGATTCAACCTGCAATGTGGCTTTTTGTCCTCAAGATTTCTTCGGAACTGGCTGAGAAAAAACAAATATGGAATCTCGAAGGATGCAGATTAACATCCTTCTTGGTATATCTTATCAGGCCCAAAACTCCATTGAAGATGCATGTTTTGGCTGGCCTAAGAAGGCAACAGCAAAACATGTAAGGAGTCCCCTGTTATACTTGGATCCCAACGCAAAATGGTTGTCAGTTCAATGTCCATTGCCTACCTATTCCAGGTAGACAGATAACATTTGTGATTGTCATAGTATCAAGTGTTATTTTGGTCTATGGATACTCAATTTTTGTTCAAATTCATACATTTTAGATTGCACGCTATTGACCTTAAACCCTAATAAACAATTCTAGATAATACCATATTTGGTACTGCGTTTTAAACGAGGATTAGATAAATTTTGAATTTTTTTTATATTTTTAAATTATTTTAAAATGTTGATATTAAAAATAATTTTTAAAAATATTATTTTAATATATTTTCAAATACTTCAAAAAACAATCGTTACCACACTTCATATACAACAATAAGGTGAGTGAGGTGTTGGTAGAAACCGATCTATGCTCTTGAAAGGTCAAGGAAACCTTCCGGTTGTCAGAATCTTAATAAATGCCAAACTCTACGTCCTCCAATCCTGTTCATTAGTGCTCTTTTAAGACACTATCTGTAATGATGCATGCACTTGTAGTCAAGAATAAGTTGTTCTGTGGAAATGTAATCTATAGGAGGAATTGGTGCTCATTTTCTTCTTCTATTGCATTACGTTCTAGCAGAACATATCACAAGTATTCTTTTGAGTATATGTAAGTATTCCATACTCAAATTTTCTTTAACTTTAACAGAAACTGCTCTGGCGATCTTCTATTACCACTTTTGTGTGTCGGCCCTGACATGACATTGGTGGCTTAAATGGGAAAAAAAAAAAAAAAGGACCGTGGAATATGGATTCGAGTCCTTGCAATCCATTGTTTTAGCTTGTAAATGAAAGTGCCGAAGAGAAGTCCCGACTTTAAGACCAGCCTCGAGAATCTACAAAGCCACAATCTGTAGCTTAGGGTTTTCACTTTAAGATTTAAATAAAATTTCCTTTTTTTTACCACAATCTGTAGCAAATGCTACTTCCTATCTTACACCAAAGGGGACATGGCCTCTGAATTAAGAGTGTAATGTTAACAAACTCTCCCCACCGTTATCAAATCTTATATAAAGATAATTCATTTATAACATTAAAACTTGTTATATATTCAAGAGGAAAAAAAAAAACGAATAACAAGTGGATCATTGTCGACCATAACCATCAGACAACTCTCCCCATCGTTTTACTTTTATGTTATAAAAATATTTAAAAAAAAATTAATTTTTTTATTTTTTTCTTTATTTTTTATTAATTTTTTTATTTTTTCATATTGTTTTAATATATTAATATTAAAAATAAATATTGTTTTAATATATTTTCAAGTAAAAATCAATTTGAAAAACAATCACCAAAATAAATACAGGCCTAAAATATGTTTATCCATCACCCCATTTTCCATATTTGTACGTGAATTGATATAATTACTTTTTTTTTTCATCTCATCTATCCATCCCAAGTTTTTCTAGTTTAAGAAACCCTCAGGTATTTAGGTTAAATACATTTGAAAATACAAAAGGTATCAATTTGGTATGTATATTTTTTAATCTGAATGCATTACCGTTCTTGTAATTCGATCATAAATACAGTTAGAAATACACGCATTTGATGGGTTATTAAATAATATACAACCATTATTTTAACTTCACCTAATAACTTATAATATTTTAAACCAAGTTTCAAACCTCTTCTTTACTGTAAAAATAAAAAAGAAAAGCTAAATGAGATGGGGCTAAAAACAAAAAGAATCTCAGGGGGAAAAAAAAGTAATAATATTTCGAGAGAGAGAGAAAAAAAAAAGAGTTTGCAGCCCAAGATATCTTCCGGCTCTATTCTTTAAGAAAATATATTTCAAATGCAAAGTTGGGACTCAAACACCAAAAAAACAAAGCAAGTCATGAAAATAAAATTTCTTTTGTTTTAGAAACTGAAGCCTTTCAGCCAACTCACTTGTTGGAGAAAAAGTTGGAAAAGAAAAGGAGTGTTCCATGAGCATTTGAACTTCGATGCATCCCGTTTGACTGGACAACGACACCACTTGACCATGAAAGCAACAAAACAAAAAAAAAATAAAAATTGCGATAATACTTGTCCGAAGATATTGCATCAGAACACAGTTCTTAAGTGCTCATGGTGGATGCCAATCCAGCCAGTGGAGGAGAAAGCTCAGGTTTAGTGTAGCAGCAATAATTTGATTCAAAATGTGATGAAACAGATGAGGATGACTTCATCACTCGACTTCATGGTTAAACACATTAGGACGCTCAAGCAAACAAGACCTCCAAATGAATCCGCATATTGATCATGTGCATGCACCACCCACCAATGGAGGATTTAATCCTTATGGACGATAGGGAAGAATACAAAGCAGCAATCGATTTTACCATTCTACTTTATTTGGAAGATATAAAGCAAAGAATCAGCACATTAACAACACATTCAAGCTGGGTTTGCGTTATTGGACCGTGATTAAACACCGTTGATAAGCCACCATAAATATTCACCAGCCATTTTAACAAAGTACAAGAACATATGCCTTCGAATGTTCCTAGATGCATGTGCTTTTTATTATAACAGCAACAATAACAGTAAAGGAAAAGAGAATAAAGGGAAAGATGGTCTTCATGAATAAACGAGAAAAATTACAAATTAATCCACAGAGAGGGAGGGAGGGAGGCTTGAAGTGGGTCTTCCTGAATCATTGAATGGGGGATTAAGTACTTGGCAACCCAAAGAAAAGAAGCATAAAGAAACACATTTAGCACAAGAAACCAGGTAATGTTATTTTTGTTGCATAGGGAAGAGAGCTTGGAATTCTAAAGTGAGGAGGAGATCTTAGAATGGCATAAAGCAAGAGCTTGTTTCTTTGGGGGCTCTTCTATTCCTCATTCTCCACCCTCTTATTTGATTCTTTACATTTGCCACTGTAGCAATCTACTACTGGTTCTAGGTGGCCCCGTGGCTTATGTCTGCCCAGTCACTCCTGCTTAAAAAACAAAACTCCCCTTTTCTTAATATCAAAGCAATGATAATTTCCCAGAACACCCCCCTACATAAAAGATCTTCATACCATTAGAATATGTATTTATAACTGCAACAGCAAACCCTGTTATTCGTAGAAAGCTTGCCTCAAAGTATGCCCCAAAAGTACGTAGTTAAGGCATCCACATAAGCTGAGCTGAACCAAGCTGAGACCCGAGCTGGAAAGACCATTGGCTACGAATAAATATCAGTCCCCAGTGCATGTCCAAGTAAGCATGGTCGGATGATGTGGCCAGACAGTTAAAGAGTTCAAGAGAGTTGTAGGCCTGTTTCAATAGCAAAAGCAAAACAAATGATAGAGATGTGGGGGAACAAATGGAAAAAGATACTTGGCTTCTCAAGGGTAGTGTTCCAACTCCTTTATTCATCATTGTCAGATTCTTCCATAACAGCCTTAAATTTTTTAGAATGCAGGCTTATGATTTGAGTGAATCAAAAATCGCAGTGGGTGTTCTGGGGCCCTCCCTGCTTTTTTGCTTTAAAGTGCCCTCCAAATCCAACAAGGGATAAATAACAGACCTATATCCACAGGAATGGAGCATACCATAGAAACCTCACATTCTCAGACGTGTTCATCTCATTACTCTAAACAGAAACAACATACTTCTGCTCTTGTTGTTTGTTCAAAGCAGAAACAATGGTTTTTTGTGCTCATAGAGTGCTTATCCTTCTTATATGTATTGGGTTCATAGCAGTTCAACCTGATGAAGTTTATGGCTTGACGAGTGTAGAGCTGGTCCTCAGACACAACCAAAAAGCTCAAGGGACAGCACCACAAAGCCAACGTGTTCTTAAGGATGTTGATATGCAAGGAATGGACACAAAGAAATCAGCGCATGCAAGCAAGACATTTGATCGAAGTCAATCAAACAAAAGAAGAGCACCGAGAGGATCAGATCCTATCCACAACAGGTCCTGATATATTTGAATTGTTTCTTCAAACAGAGGCAGGAAGAGCAAGTCAACAGCTAAAGAAAAAGAATAGTTTCTAGCAATGCAGAGAAAACTAGAAGGTGGTGAATTTTGCATTTTGAAGAACTCTAAAGAGGATGGGTTGATTGGTTTAGCGTTTTATTTTATTTTAAGAGTTTCTGTTTTTTTTTATATATATATAGAGAGAGAGATGTGTATAGAAAAGCCATAAGAGAAAATGTTCACAGAGCCAGTATCATCTCTGTGCCACAAGTTGAGATCATAATCAACCGCCAATGAACCCGGAATGGATGATGGTATGGCTCCCTGAAAGGAAAAGACAGTTTTTTCTTCTCCCCTCAATCTTTCTTTGAAATTTGCATCTGTTTGCTTAGTTATATGCTTATCTGTAGACTATAGTAATATTCCTTTATTAACAAAGTTTGTTTAACAGTTTAGCATACTGAGGGTAAAAATTATTTGATTGATTCAAACTCAACCCTTGACATGCCTTAACCCAGAATACCAACAACTCCACAACAAAGGTAAGCACTAATTAAATAAACTTGCTATCCAGCCATACAGGAACTAGAAGCCTCACAACTGATTTTATGTACATTTATGAAGTAGACCTACAGGTTTTCTTAGTGTTTCATTAAGAACTACTATGAAAATCCACACCTTATTTCATGTGACATAAACAGGGCAGATCTCATGTCTACCAATAGAAGCTAAGAAGTCGTATCAATATGGGCATACAACATGATCACTGTTATGACCAAGGATGCTCTCCCTTTTACAAAGTAGTTAATATTTATGATGCTGCTATTAACCTGATAAAACTAAGAAAACAACAGGTTAAGCATATCTAAAGAGACACTTCTACGTTGGATCATCTCACCTATCATAGACTTCGTGAAATTTCAATTATCTTTCCCACTGAGTTCGGGGTCGAATATCATTGAAACTGCAGTTAAAATATACAGGATTATGAGCAGCAAAATATATACTCCAATAGAATTCAGTTTCCTTTACTGCCATAGAACAGGGGCTCATCATGGTATGGTTTGAGCAAATTTGAGGGGGGTTAGTGGATTACATTGGTTGATCTGACAAAGCTTTTTTAAATAACAGTGCACATACTTTGGGTCTCCAACAAAGTAAAATTATCGGTAACATCATTGCATTTCCTTAATAAAAATGACCAGGAACGAGACGATGGATTAACTTAGGGAAAGACGTATCTTTAGAATTATTTAAGGAACTTGTTCTGAAGCATATTTACAGAAAGCGAGGCATTGGGATTAACGCAGAGAATAAGAAAGATAAGATATTATACTAAAAGTTGAGGAGGCAGGATTTGGTTTCTCAGCAGCACTATTAACTCCAAACTAACCTATTTCCACTCCCATCTTCTTTTCTAGGACAGCATCGCATCATAACACTATGACTATTCAAGCCTAGAAAATCTAAATGCTCACTAGTTTGCAATTTGGGAAATTCCAACGAGGCAACCAATACAGAAGGGCAAGTCTACCCTACAGGCTGCTTACACTACTGATTTCAAAAGCCTGTGCCAATCATAAATGATTTGTCCATTTCGAAAAGCAATCAACGAGTTTTTTTACACGAAATTGAAGTATTCAATCAACAAATACATTTAAGCGATAGCAAGCAAAATGAAAGAGCAAAACTTCCCTTCCATATAAAACATAGAGACTTTGTACAAAGCAAGTTCACGCCACGAAATAACATTGCCTATCAAGTAACATGTAGCTCAAAACCGTTCAAGCTGCCATTTATTTTGAAAGAACAGCAAAAAGGTGAATCAGACTAAAACATGTTAAACTCATTTATCAAAACAGAAAAATAACCATACCCAGAGAGTGAATTCATTCATAGAGAATCCCTTTTCACTTTAGCTTGCAAGCTTCAAACGAATAAAGCCCTAATCTTGAAGGTTGAATGATTCTCGATCACCAGAAGATGCTCATCAATCCTTGACTGTATTTTTCAAAAACAATCTACGCCGTTGAATTTGTTGACCACGACGTGGATTCCATTTGGGGATTGTGAGGCGCGTGACTGCGTGAGTGATCAATTTAGGGCATTTGTTTAAGGCAGAAAGAAAGAAGGTAATTGATTGGATCCTGAAACGGCAAGGTTTACCGGGTATTGCCCAATTAAAAGAAAATGGGCTTTAGGCCGTTGTTGTACTTACAAACAAATGTCAATGGGCTCTAGTGGTTTGGTATTGTTTATTTGTTGTGGCTGTGGACTTGTTTTTTATAAAAAATTAAGTGTTTTTAAACAAAATTATTATTTTTATTATTTTTTAATGTGATGATGTGCAAAATAAATTTTAAAAAGTTAAAAATATATATTATTTTAATATATTTTAAATAAAAAATACTTTAAAAAATAACATTCATACATTCTTTCCTATTTTATGTAATTGTGTGCCCTTGTTAAGGGCACAGGCGCACAGGAACCAGATTGTCACATGCTTCCAAAATATGACGCACATTTGGTGTCCAATAAAAGGGAGATTTTTGACGAGGAAGAAAAATGACAGGTAATCTGAGTGAAAGTGGGATTAGTCCATGATATTAGCGGGATAGTTCTTTTCCTTATTTCCTTAGGCTGGTTTAAGGGATTTTTTTAAAAAAAATTTATAGCATGTTTGAAATTGTAGTTGTGGTTATTTTTTAAAGTATTCAAAGTATTTTTTACTTAGAAATGTATTAAAATAATATATATTTTTAAAAAAATATGAATTTGAAGTAAATTAAAAAATAAAAAAATTAATATTTTTAAAAAACACTTGTAAAATATAAAAACAAACCGGATTTATTCTCCTCAAAGTAACATTAAAATGCTTTTGGGTGAAATTTAGTCTATGTTTGTTTTCTGGAAAGTGATTTCCGGGAAATTACTTTCCAAACTTTCCTGTGTTTGTTTGCCATTAGAAAAGTTGATTAACGAAAAACACTTTCCAGTCAAAGAAAAATTTAGCTTGGTTTCCAAGAAAGTGTTTTTCTGAAAAATTTAGGCAGAAAACACTTTCTGGAAGGTGTGAAAAATTTAGAAATGTCATATTATTTGCTGATTATATCAAATTTGGTCCTTGAACTTTTGATTGCTATATATATATATATATATATATATATATATATATATATATATTGAATATTTATTTTTCAATTTCATCTCTTAAAATTTAATTTTTATATTAACTTTGGTCCTCATTTTTATAATTGTTATTTGTTTTTCCCTTATCATTTTTTTATTGAAATTTTTAATCTATCAAATCTGATCCTCATTATTTTGATTGTTACTTATTTTATTTGAAATAATTTATGAAATGTTAGTTATTATTATTTTAATTTCTTTATTTTTTATTTTTTTTATTTTTTAGATTCGATCTCTATTATTTTGATTATTATTTTTTTTTGAGGTAATTTATGAAATTATATTTTTTTTCAATTTCATTCTTATTCAACTTTTTAATTTGTAAGATTTGTTTCTCGTTATTTTAATAAACTTGAGAAAAATAAAACATTAATAAGTTATTTTCCAGCTCATATTTCATGACACAACCAAATACTGGAAATTATTTTCCAACTTATTTTTTATTATACTATTAAATATCAGAAAATAATTTATTTTTTAAAAATTTATTTTTTAAAATAAAATTACTTTCCAGCAAATAAACAGATATTAAAACCAGTATTGTTTCTCTTGTTCATGAATGACAAATACAAGGCTTCCAATATAGAAGAAATAAAGGCAGAAGGACATTTCTTCCCTTTTGCCCTCAAAACATAGTGTTGCACAAATACCCACGTTATCTGCCCTGCTGACCATGATTAATTGCATGATCGGGATTAATTACTCGATGACGAGAGAGCGTTGTTATTTTTAAAAGTATATTTTGCTTGAGGATTTATTAAAAAATTAAATTAATTTCGGCATCAGAAAATTATAAAGATATAAAAATAATAATTTAGAATTAAAAAAATTCAAGATTTTTTGAAAATATGGTTGAATTGCGATCTCAGACACCACATGATTGTCATCGTCTTGCTTTTTTGTTGTTTCTCTTCTACGCTCGTGGAAGATAATAATGCAAGAAGAATAATTATCATGACCGAGTTTCCATGGACTCGGCCTATCAATATCCCTTTCTTTCTTCTCATAATTACTTGTCCAAGTAATCGAATAGATCCGAGACAAAATAATAACTTCGAGTCAAATATTCATCCGAGAAAAAAACTCGACTCAAATCCCCTCAGCCAATTGCTGCTGCTGCTGCTGCTTTTTCTTTTCTCTTTTTGGTGGGGAGGGAGGTGAAAGGTTTAAGGGGCTAATTTCTATAAAAATTATGGGTCTTTCTTAGATGGATCAAGCTCCGATCATATCCATCCACAGCTAACATATAAAAAACAAAAATCTTGCTACTTTGGTGAATGATCAGCTGATCATAAACGAGTCTAACAAGTCTTAATTCACCAATATAGCATGAACCCACAATGATATGCAGCTGCTGATGCCATGTCTAGGTTAAACGCGTCCTCGAAACCTCACCTTTCTACCATTCAAAATTAATTACTTCATGTAAAAAAGCAGAACACCGGAAGTGATAATAACAAAGAAAGCATGCATGTCTTTTCCCTTTTTTCTCAATCTTTCCTGGAATTAGAGGTTCCGGTGGAGCAACCCTAGGGTCATTCTGATCTCTAGCACCTTGCGCATGCTTCATGGATGATGGCATCGTTGTTGTCAGGCAATGTTTCTAATCAATTGGTAGGAGTTTTTCTTGACTCTTTGCTATCTAGGCCATATCTTGCGGGCTTTAGGGTTTTAGGGTCAAGGGGTGGCGTTGGTAATTTGATAGCTGTTGTTATTACAACTTTTGTCATCTTGTTCCAACTAAAGAGATCGCCATCATCTCTCCATATCCATCTACCTCACAGCAGGTTTGGCAACCCCTTAATTATATCCCTTAAGCATGATCTTGATCTTGATCTTGCGTCTAATCAAATATCGAAGAGAGAATTAACGCCCATAAATCGCATTTATATTGAGCAGACTTTTCTCTCTTGGATTCCAATGAAGCGTGCTCGGAGAACATTAACACGGATGAGAGTACAAAAGGACAAAAGATCACATCTTCAACTTTTGTGATCTGTCTATATAATTTTCCTTGGATTATCATTAAGTACAATATTTCTCAGTAACATGTATATTTTGTGTGTTTAGCAATGGGGTTTGCAAATTTCCTCCAGCAAAAGTGAAAAGAAATGCACTATGATTAGGAGATAGGACTACTACCACGCACCAAGAAAAATAAATAAATGACCTGCCGCCGCATTAGGATTTAGGATGCTTCGAGGGGAGAGAAAATGATGATTAATAGGTGGACCTCTAGCTAAATCAACATTATTCACCCTCCTTGTTTTGGCAATGAGATTCTTCATCACTGATCACCCTTTAAGCAGCGTAAGAAGTTCCTGGCGGAACAAGGAAAGCACTTCAGATGGTCGGTGCAATTTTCAATCATGCAATGTACTTTGCCCCTTGAAATCTCCTCCCATAGCAAACAAATCAGCCTCCATTATGTAATAGTTCCTCTTCTTACATGGTGATGATGATGAGCTGCCACTTGATAGATATTTTGCCGTTTGATCACTAAAATCTCGTCTATTAGAGATTGTTTGAAAGTATTGTGACGATTATTTTTTAAAATATTTTTTAATAAAAAATATATTAAAAAATATATTTTTTATTTTTTAAAAAATTATTTTTAATATCATAATATCAAAACAATTAAAAAATATAAAAGAATATTTTTAAAAAATATTAATATTTTTTTAGAAAACACAATTTCAACTACATTCTTATACACACAATTTTATTTTAAATAAAAACTTGGATGGAGGTTAATTAAACAATGCTGACTAATTGTTAGAGCCAAAAATTAGCCATGACCATGTTAATTAATTGACATATTTCAACAATTCTCAAATTAACATAGATTTCTTTCTTGCCATGGAAGCAAACAAGTTTGAAATCTTTTATTAAACTCTATGTGCAAACAGAAGAGGAGACGATGGCGTAGGCAGAGAGACCAATACACGCCTTGACGTGAAAATCATAGCTCTATATTTTGCAGGGGATGAGCTGTGCCTGATGATGAGGGCATACTGTCCTTTATTACTGTATACCCTTAGAATCAAGCCACGTGTTCTTTCAGGACTGCATTGCAGCAGACACCTAAAACCTAACATATCTCTCTGAAAAGTGCCTTAACCCAAATATTTAGGCACTGATTTCCATCGAACGTGTTCTTCAGCCTTTACCACCCAAAGCAGTACAAAACCAATTCTATTGATTGCCCACAACAAAACTAGCTAAACAGGTGAAATCACACGCTAATGACAAGTAGTAAACCATATTTTTGAAGCTTTGAGTTGACATTACACAAGGAACACCAAGTTTTTTGTTGCGACTCGGAGTGGTGCCCCTTTGCCTTGCACACTTGTATCCCTCTATATCAACCATCTTATCTCCCACCTCACAATCCCCAATACACATTACCTCGTGAGACATTTGGCATTAAAAACAGATAAACCATCATCATCACTGCATAGCCCTCAACTTCTTCATTTTTAGCGTGTAGAAAAAGCCATGGACTTGACCTCTAGCCCCCACCATTTTACCAAATCCCCTGACTCGGACACGGATACTGAAACCCCGCTCCAGACCCACCTCACCAAGGCCTTATCTCTCACAAAAGGCTCGTGCAAGACCCGCCAAAATCACTATTTCCCACCACCACCACAGCAACATACGGTGGTCTCTTACAGAGAATGCCTTAAAAACCATGCTGCAGGTTTTGGTGGCCTAGCCTTGGATGGCTGTGGGGAGTTCATGCCTAAGCCAACTACTACTCCTCAAGACCCTACCTCCCTCAAATGTGCTGCCTGTGGCTGCCACCGCAACTTCCACCGAAGCGAGCCATTTGGCCCCACCACCACCACCACCACTCGCACGCCGCCACCACCAGCACTTAACTGGACCACAAGCCCAGGTCCAGGGTCGACAAGTTCAGGCCCAAGTCCAAGCCCAGCATCACCAATCCCCCAGTCTTTCTACCCTTCTGCACCTCACATGCTATTGGCCTTGAGCGCAGGTCATCCTGATGATACCCAACCCCAGAAACAGAGTCACAGTCTGGTAATGATAAACCCACATGGGAAAAAGAGAGGAAGAACCAAGTTTAGTCAAGAACAGAAAGAAAAGATGTACCTTTTTGCTGAGAAGTTGGGGTGGAGGATGCCGAGGGGCATCAATGATAGAGATGTTGGAGAGTTTTGCATTGAGATAGGGGTTGATAGAAATGTTTTCAAAGTTTGGATGCATAACAACAGGTCCAGGAAAGAAAAGGTCAGTGATAGTTATGGTATTAATAGCAGCAACAAGTGTGGTTTTAATGTTAACGAGGAAGCTGCGGGTAGAGTAATTGGTACGGACAACAAGGGATACAGCTTTGATAACGATAACAACGGGAGCAAGCATGATAGCTTTGATAGGTACCAGATTGAGAGTAAGGTCCATGTTAATGGTTCTATGACTCCTCATGGGTCTTCTACTTCATCTTGATCATGGGACGGATGGAAAGAAAGGCAGAGGCTAGTGGGCATGAAACCTCTTTGTCTTGTTTTTTCTTTTCTTGTTGCCTTCTTTTGTTCTTTCGTTTTCTAGTTTCTTCGACTATGTTGATTACTGATTAGTGATAGCTAGTCACTAATTAATGGTCATGGAAATCAGAATGGAGGATGCATGACAGTTCAAAAGAGAAGTAACTTTCCTTACAAAATCATTTCTCTGTTCACTTATCTTTTATATTTTATCAGCATGCTGCCTTTATTTTTAATTTCTTCAAACGTGTGTCTCTCTGGACGTCCTCTTTTGTCTTTCATGGTTTAAACTCCTAATTGTGGATTCACCAAAATGTGGGCAAACGTAATGATAACTGCGCCATAGCATGTAATGGATGTGCTTTTCTGTGTTTTGTTAGAACTGAGAAGGGAGCTCTCGTTACTTGCTTGTTATGATTAATCCATCTTCTTTAAAGTAAAAGCCTAAAAGGGGCAGAGGGGCAAGCCAAAAAGGGAATGGAAACAAAACTGCATCCTCCCCTCCCACATGTAGTTATTAATTGAAGCTAGGGCTTATTAAGATTTGGATATGCAATTTGCAATGACATGTCATCTGTTATTCATGCATAGACTTTAATTAAGCCTTTTCTCCATTTATTCGGTCGGTTGATTATGCGGCGAAGTTTGTTTTCTTATGATCCTAACTTTAAAATAATTAAGCCCTTTCTTCATCTCTATTAATTTTGGTATTCATACAGAGCCTTTTTTGTGTTTAATTTTGGTTTTTTTTGCCAGCTACTTTTTTTAATTTTTTTTATTATTATTTGAATCTTATATCATAGGTTGTGTTTATCAAATTAATCTGTGTTCATCAAATTAATCCGAGTTGACTTGAATTTTTTTATTTAGTATTTTATATATATATATATATATATAATTTTGTTTTTATTTTTGACATTAAGTCTTGAACTTTACTATTTCTTTTCGCTTTCTTTTATGTGGATTGTTTCGGTCTCATATCTCGGGTTGTATTTTAGTATATTTAACCTGATTTTGATTCAGATTATCATCAACTGAATATTATTTTTTGTGCTGGAATAATTTGGTTCAACCCGTAGCATAGCGCAAACCACTTATCTAGCTATAAACTAAAAAGCATTGGTGTTTTACTGTTCATTTGACGAGTAAAATAAATAATGAAACATTATGCCATTTTTTTCTACATGAAATTGCAATTTAACCCTTTAATTTTTGCATCTTTTACCTTATTTGGCTCTTGTAGATTTTGGTATTTACATTTTAGTCTTGAATTTTATTTTCATTATATTTCAGTCTTTAATTACTACAAGACAAGAGAGAAAATCATCCAAAAAAAAAACAAGAAGAGAGACATGTCTCAACCAACCACTTTTCTCCCATAAAAAAATATCAATCTTGTTATTAATTAATTTGTCCTTAAAAGAGAGTTCGATATGATGGTTTGATCCTTTAATATTATTAAAATACATATCAGAATTTATAAAAATTTGTTTAGCTTCGGTTAAATTTTAAGTTTTTAAATAGAATAGAGAGTTTTATGTGATTCTAAATTGGGTTACAAAGGTTCATGTGATATATTTGAAGGTTAATTGGTCAAAAATAGTTTCATATTTGGGATCCAAAACATTTCCACTTGATTTTTTAGCCATAAAAAATAGTTGTAGAGGACAACAGGTAGTCCGTCAGACGACCTATGGTCCATTCATTTAAAAAAAGACGAAGCTGGCAACTTGTTGTCTAATAAGAAGTATAAGTGCGTGAATCTTGTCTTCTGGGCCTAGAGGCCCTGGACACACCTAGGTTTTGTTTTTTGTTTTTTGTTTTTTTTTTTTATTATTATTATAATAGACTAAATGCATGGACCATTGGACCTTACCTTATACACTCACAATAATCACCTCCTTATTTAGCAGGACAGCGTGGAGGCCTAACCTATTTTTTGCACTTCCTTTCCTTTTATTTATTTACTTGTTTATTTTTTTATATTTTATTATAAAATACTCTTTAAATAAAATTATTAAAATTATATGATTTTGACACAATTTTATTAACAGTTATTTTATGAAAAATTATATATTAACAATTAAAAATTATTGCATTGGTTATGAGAGCATTTCTGCCCACTGATTCAATTCATCCCAGGTGTGCAATGATCAGAAATTAGTAGAATGAAAGAATCAGCATGAAGCAATTACAAGCTCCCTGTGAAATAAATTGGCACGATGAAGAATCTTACCATCAAGAACAGTCTTGAGCAATAGAACACCCTGAAACAAAAAATACGATTAAGTTGTACTTTAGGTATTGGCCTAGCGGTGGAAGGGACTTGTTTCTTTCCTCTGCATCCGGGTTCGAACTTACATGTGCACGTCTGTCACCCTCGCGGTGTTTTATATGCTTATTGGGTTTGCAGGATGTTCAGTGAGCCGTGAGATTAGTTATGGTACGAGCAAACTGTCCGGACACCCACATAAATAAATAAAAAATACGAGTAAGCCACAATAAAAGAACAAATCTTTAATTCCATTCCAGAGTTTACTACTGACTTCATTTCTCAAGTGATTCGTGCTTCGAATTCACCTCTTTAATGTGATAAGATACGAACCAAATCAATCAAAAGTCAAAACCCTCTTCTTCTTTTTTACATCTAAACCTTGCACGTCGACATTGTAGAGAAGAAAACAGCAAATCACATATAATTGTTCAGAAGAGCATGAACAAAATCTAACCTGAACAGCCCGTTTCTCCAGATTCCCATGAAACGGAATCGAACACCCCAAATCCTGCTTGAATATATGTATTAACAAGACTGCAAGGTGCCTTAACCCCTCGAGGAGCAGGAAAGGAAAGCCTTCTACTCCGCATTCGCATCTCTCTGGGCAACAGATGCAGCAGCTTCATAGCTTGACCAAGACCGCGATAAGGATCCTGTCCTCTAATAATAGCCTTAAGAGTAAAAAACTGAGTTGAATTCAAGGCATTAAAATCATCAAATGATGTGGTGGATATATAGCTGGCTAGTCTCTCACTTTCCACACAAATTTACACAGATTCTTGGAATACGCCTTCTCTAACTCACCCGCTAGCACTTCTCGCCACGTGTCCTCCACCAGAGGGACCTGGATTGAAATGAAAAACAAATTAAGGAAAGTAAAATTGAAAATCTCAAAATCTCGTGTCCTCCACTGTGTCATTCGTTACCTGTGGTCCAGCAACATACCTCGTATACAAACCATGTCAATTTCTAACATGACTTATCCAAAATCTCAAGGATGCTTCCAGTTTTAACTTTTCAGATCATTAAAAAAATATATATATTTTGCAATCCGAGGGCATGGAAAACTTTTCTCATGGATACAGAGAATTTTATTTAAGAAAATGCAAAATGTGACTTGAACTTTTTTTATTGTTTCAAATTTAATCTACAGTTTTGTGATTTTTCAATACTTATATTTAGTTTTATTGATGAACGATGACTACAAATCATAATTTTTAGATTTGGTCCAGTATAAGGTTTGGATTCTGGATTTTGATCGGGTCATTCGGATCAATTTTTTTTTTAAATCAAAATTACGTTGTTTTAGTAAAAAAAAAAAAGTCAGCAAGTTGCAACCGGGTTTTTGACCGGGTCTTGCCAGGTCAACCCGCCGGGTTTTTTCTTTTCTTGTTTTTTCTTCAACCCGGCCTGATTCCAACTTCGAATCCTGAATCGACCCGCCAAGTTAAGCCGGATTTTAAAACTATACTATAAATTATTTAAATTGAATAAAATAAAGGCTATTGATCCAACCTTCAATCTAGAGTAACAAGGAGTGTTTCAACGAGAGTCTTAAAAAAATTATATTTTTTTTAAAATAATTTTTGTATTTTTGAATTGTTTTAATATATTAATATTAAAAAAATTATTATAATGTATTTTAAAATAAAAGTTATTTTTAAAACTTAGCACCATTACCGTCTCAAATAACTTCTAAATTTTATATATAATTTTTCTTCAAATCACTTACATTTCACTTAATGGCAACTCGATTAATTTTAAATTACAAAAGTGATTGAAATATAATTTGATTAAAAAAAAACTTTACAGGCATCGCAATCAAAATATGTAATAATTTGCATAAATTTCTATAATCAAATAAGGTTATTATTAACAAACTCGATAGATTTGTAACTGAAAGCATACAGAAATCCAACAATTCATTTTATTTCCACTCTCGCGCGCATGTTATTATTGTCTCTGGTAATTATTTTGAATCTAAATTTACTTAAATTAAAGTTTAATTGTTAATCATTTGTATTATTCTTTTAACTATTGATCATAAAAGAAGTTGACCAATCATGTTACTTGTTTTGATCTTATATCAATCAAATTAGCATCCAAAACTTTTTAAGACATAGTAATATTAACCTAACCATAAACATAAAACTATCATCCATCTTCTCAAATATCAAATGGTACTTTTGACAATTTAAGCTCTTTTTTTTCTTCTAAAAATTGGCTGAACATTTACTATCAGTAAAAAAAATCAGGTTGAAAACCTAGGACTAAAATAATTATTTAAGAAAAAAAAATTAAACCACCTCAATGTTTTGAAATATTATATTTTAAAATATTTTTGACCTGAAATTATATTAAAATAATATTTTTTAAATATTAAAAAAATAATTTAAAATAAAAAAAATCAAATTATGGACAATCATTTTGTCCCAACTGTCAAATACTTCCTAAATACCAAGCAAAGCAAAACCCATACCAAAAACCCTTTTACTGCAATAGCAATACCCTTCCGCCCTCTCTTCTCCTTTTTACAGAAACAGAACACAGCACAACACAGCACAGCACACTACACAGAGAGAAAAGGAAGGATGGCACAGTCACTTGAACTGCTGCTGATTCAATTCTTGATGCCAGACAACGATGCCAGAAGGCAAGCAGAGGAGCAAATTAAGAGGCTAGCCAAAGATCCTCAAGTGGTCCCCGCCCTCGCTCAACATCTTCGCACCGCTAAAACTCCCAATGTTCGCCAACTCGCCGCCGTCCTCCTCCGCAAGAAGATCACTGGCCACTGGGCTAAACTCTCTCCTCAACTCAAACTCCTTGTCAAGCAATCTCTCATTGAAAGCATCACCATGGAACACAGGTATTGATTATTTCATTTCATTTCTTTAATCTGATGAATAATAATCATGGAAAACTGTTTTAATTATTGTTATTTCAATCTTGTAGTTCTCCAGTAAGGAGAGCTAGTGCGAATGTGGTGAGTATAATTGCCAAATACGCAGTTCCGGCTGGAGAGTGGCCTGATTTGTTGCCCTTTTTGTTCCAATGTAGCCAAAGTGCACAGGAAGATCATAGAGAAGTAAGAACATTTTCTTTTCTCATTCATTGTTTTACCTGGTTGATACTTTGATGCAAGATTAGCCTGATCAAGAATTGTTGAGCATGATCAGGGCAATACATTTTTTTTCCTACTTATAACAAGTGTGTGTGTGTGTGTGTGTGTGTGTGTGTGTGTGTGTGTGTAATTTTCTCTCTCCCACTCTCTGTGATAATTTATGTGTCTCTACTGTTTTACCAGAATTGAAAGGATTACTTATTGGTTGTGTTCTGTTTTGGTGATGTAAGGTGGCACTGATCCTTTTCAGCTCTTTAACTGAAACTATCGGGAATGCATTTCAACCTCATTTCGCAGATTTGCAAGCTCTTTTGCTCAAGTGTCTGCAGGATGATACTAGCAACCGTGTTAGAATTGCTGCACTCAAGTAATGGCTGAGCGTTTTTTAGATGTTTTTGGTGCTCCTGTTTTCATCAACAAACAAATATTGTATGGTTGCTTGCTAAAATTTATTATGTTTTACCAGGGCAGTGGGATCTTTTCTCGAGTTTACAAATGACGGGGATGAAGTGGTCAGTTTTTATGCTCGTAGCAGAATTTAGACAACTACTTTTTAATTGTTGATTTTCTGGTTTATCTTTTTACTCCATTTGCACCTGTCTTGTGTCCTCTGTCATCTGTTGTAGTATTTGTCTTTTGACATTACCTTGCACATCACTGTATTATTACCATGCTTCAAAAATGAAATGCATAATATTTCAACCAAGACTCTTAATGTCTAGAATAAAGCATATCAAAGTTCAAATTAGCTCCTTGCTATTCACAAGTACTGTTTAGATGGTCCTTGAACCCTGAACAGCCCCAAATGAACCACTGTTTTCCTTTCAATCCCTCTCCTTTAGATAATAGGTAATCTTAGCAATGATGCAATCACATAATGGGAATAAATACAACTCTAAGTGAGCAAGTAAAAAAATAGGAGTTGGATCAATCACAACTCCTGCGCTCTGCTTTGGATTATTCAATGCTCAGCAGCAATCTTGAAAGGTCTAAATATCCTAGGCAAAAGCAATTTAAAAGAGATGACTAAATTTCTGACACTGGAGAGGCTCATTTTTGTCCCTCACTATTTTCAAGCGTTGATTCAAGCCATGTATATGTGCAGGTCAAATTTCGCCAGTTCATTCCAAGCATTTTAAACGTGGCTAGACAATGCCTTTCATCTGGTGATGAGGATGTTGCAATAATTGCTTTTGAAATCTTTGATGAGCTGATTGAATCTCCTGCACCTCTTCTTGGAGATTCTGTTAAATCCATTGTGCAGTTCTCTCTTGAAGTTTGCTCTAGTCAAAATTTGGAATCCAACACACGTCATCAGGTTAGATAGGTGGATCAAAACATGTGTGCTTAGACATCTGAATTTAGTTGACATGTGTAGTTGGGACCCAGAAATTCCTCCTTGTTTTCTCAATCTTGTCCCCACTTCCTCTGTTTTTTTCATATCAGGCTATTCAGATAATTTCATGGCTGGCAAAGTACAAATACAGTTCCCTGAAAAAGTATAAGCTGGTCATCCCCATTCTGCAAGTGATGTGCCCCTTGCTTGCAGAATCAACTGATTCTGTTGAAGATGATGATCTTGCTCCTGATCGAGCTGCTGCAGAAGTTATTGACACTATGTCTTTGAACCTCTCAAAGCAAGTCTTTCCTCCTGTCTTTGAGTTTGCTTCTCTAAGTAGTCAGAGTGCGAACCCAAAGTTCCGGGAAGCTTCTGTTACAGCTTTAGGTGTTGTTTCAGAGGGTTGTCTGGAGTTGATGAAAGATAAATTGGAACCCATTCTTCATATTGTCTTGGGGGCTTTGAGGGATCCAGAACAAATGGTTAGAGGGGCTGCATCATTTGCATTGGGTCAATTTGCAGAGCATTTACAGCCTGAAATCTTGTCCCACTATGAAAGTGTTCTTCCCTGCATTTTAAATGCTATTGAGGATGCATCTGATGAAGTAAAGGTAAACATAAGAATACCATCAAGTTATTATGCAAATCACATTTTGCACGACACTTGTATAAACAGTACTCTTTTACTCCACATGATCTTCTTTATTTGATTTTGGATAGGAAAAGTCATACTACGCTTTAGCAGCATTTTGTGAGGACATGGGTGAAGAAATTCTTCCTTTCCTTGATCCTTTGATGCAGAAGCTTCTTGCAGCCCTCCAAAATAGCCCTCGTAATTTGCAGGAGACATGCATGGTAAGGAAGATGCATCTCATGTGCTCTGGCAAATCATGTGATTAAACTGAATTAGTAATTAACTTCTGTGCCTTTTGTTTTGGTTATATTTATAAATTTTACCAAGTAATGTTTTTGCAGTCTGCAATCGGTTCAGTTGCATCTGCTGCTGAGCAAGCTTTCATTCCTTATTCTGAAAGGGTTCTTGAGTTAATGAAATCGTTCATGGTGCTTACCAACGATGAAGATCTCCGATCACGAGCAAGGGCTACTGAGCTTGTAGGAATAGTGGCCATGTCTGCTGGGAGAGTGAGGATGGAACCAATTCTACCCCCTTTCATGGAAGCTGCAATTTCTGTAATGACATTACCATTTCTCTTTAACAATTGCAGCATGTTCTTTTAGAAATTTATTTTTTTCTGTATTTTCTCAGGGTTTTGGATTGGAGTTCAGTGAGCTTCGGGAGTATACTCATGGATTCTTTAGCAATGTAGCAGAAATTATGGATGATAGCTTTGCACAGGTTTAATTATTTCCATGGAAATAAACTTGTATGGTCCTTTGCATAAATCCCATGCTCACATGTAATGATATTTTTTTGAACAGTATCTTCCTCATGTCGTACCCCTGGCATTTGCTTCCTGCAATCTTGATGATGGTTCTGCAGTGGACATCATTGAATCTGATGATGAAAATATCAATGGATTTGGTGGAGTCTCATCTGATGATGAAGCTCATGATGAGCCAAGAGTTCGGAATATCAGTGTAAGAACAGGAGTGCTGGATGAAAAGGCAGCTGCAACTCAAGCACTTGGCTTATATGCACTTCACACAAAGAGTTCTTATTCTCCGTATCCATTTTCTATCCTCCTTATTCCCAGAATTATTTTCCGTTATCATCATGCTGAGGTTTGAATTTTAAATAACAAATAAAGTATTACATCTTGAATTCTTTAATTGTTTTAAGCTATTTGGAGGAGACATTAAGGATTCTGGTGAGACATTCAGGGTATTTCCATGAAGATGTTCGGCTTCAGGCTATCATTGCTTTGAAGTGTGAGTGACAACCATATGGCTTGTTGATGATATAGTGTTAATGCATACCCAGCTGCTCCATTTCCCCATTCAAACTAATGTCTGTTATCGAATTGAACTCTTTTGATTGTTTCTTAGAAGTAAGTTTACAAAGTGGAAGCAGATCACCATGAGATAGCAATAACAATAATTATATGAAAAACAAGTCATTTTCTTAGGAGAGGAGAGTGGATGGGAACTTTAACGAAAATGTGGGCATCTTTTTTCCTTGGCAATTCAGAAGAGATTGAAAGATTAGAGACAAATTTTAGCATGTCACCCTGATGTTTGTTATTGCTATTAATTCTTGCATGACTTGACTTGTCTTATCACACGCAGCCTGTGGGATTTAAGCTCTGTAAGCCTGTATTGTTCATAGCAAAGATGTAGAGATTGAATGAATATTATATGATAACAATAGATAACACACTGTAAGTCTCGCCGAAATCATACTAATCCCATTATGTGATTCCATACAGCTATTTTGACTGCAGCGCATGCAATCTTCCAGAGTCAAAATGTGAGTATGCATTAGCTCTTTACTTATTGTTGTCTTTCTTTGATGGTTTTAGAAATATCTTTTACTTTTCTTGTCTTAATGTCGCCCATCTCTTGTCCCTTTTCCACACCCATGGACAGATGACTTGTGAATATTATATACAACTTGCACTTTTCATACAATCTGGCCATGCATTTTTTATTTTCGGTTTCAGTTGGAATTTTATTTGTTTCTTGGGATAAAAACCTGAAAAGAAAATAGATCGGTGGAGCCATTTTGGTTTGTATGAGTTCTTCCATGTCCTCCCTTGTTATGTTGCTGACCTTATTCTCAACTTAATTCCAGTCTATCCTTGGTACAAGATGAAGTGAAAAGGCTTACAACTAGTTTCCAAATACACTTCTCTTCAATTCTGACTGTGATGGTTGGTTGTCTGTACTAATTCAATGTTAATCTTGCTTCTTGTTATGCAGGATGGACCGGCAAAAGCAAGAGAAATGCTTGGTGAGGACATGGCTTGATAGTGGCTTATAAAGTGTGTATCTGCCAGGATTAAATATCCTGGTTTTAAGTGGTGAACAAATTCCAATTAACATATCTTCATAGTTTTAAGTGGTGAACAAATTCCAATTAACATGTCTTCTTACAAGCAGATACTGTGATGGATATTTACATCAAAACTATGACCGGAGATGATGACAAGGAAGTAGTTGCTCAAGCTTGTACGAGTGTGGCAGAGATCATCAAGGATTATGGTTATGCAGCTATTGAACCATGTAAGCATGGCTGTATTTGCTCCCCCCCCCCCCCCCCCCCCCGCTCTCTCTCTCTCTCTCTCTCTCTCGTGAAATTAAAGTTCTTAGATGCAGATAAAACATCTTAATGGGCTGTGCTCTAATGTGATTTGATCATAGATATGTCTCGGCTTGTTGATGCGACTTTGGTATTGCTAAAAGAGGAGTCAGCCTGTCAGCAGTTGGAAGACGATAGTGATATGGAAGATGATGACACAGAACATGATGAAGTGCTTATGGATGCTGTTTCTGACATTCTTCCTGCTTTCGCAGAGTCCATGGGTTCTCATTTTGCACCCATCTTTGCAAACCTATTTGAACCTTTGATGAAATTTGCGGTGTGTTATTAATTGATCCTCTTGGCAAGTTAGTTGTCATCTTGTGCTAAGACTCGTTCTGGATTCTTATCATTTTGATGGTTGGAAAGTGCAGAAAGCTTCACGTCCTCTGCAAGATCGAACTATGGTGGTTGCTTGCCTTGCAGAAGTTGCTCAGGGCATGGGTGCTCCAATTGCGGATTATGTTGATGTACTTTTATTGCAACATGACACTTTTTTGTTCATTCAAGGTTTGGTTATTTGGCAGTTCTGATATTTTTTCTATATTTTCTGAAAGCTCGTCTCATGTTTCAGAGAGTGATGCCCTTAGCAATCAAAGAACTCGCATCATCTAATGCAACTAACAGGAGGAATGCTGCATTTTGTGTTGGAGAATTGTGCAAAAATGGTGGGGAGTCAACTTTGAAGTATCCTTATGCATGCATAACCCCATAAACTTACCCATTTCCCCTCTTTTTTCTATGTTCCATGATTGATAGTTAAGAGCTCTGCTTTTTGTAATCTACATTTATGTTGTGGCTGTTGGATAGTGTGGGACTACAGTTTATTGTGAGTGATTAATTATGTTGAAAGTTGTCTTAAAAGGTGGAAGGAACTATTTTGTTGCTGATTTCATCATTACATAGCCCATTCATTTATGTTGCTGGAGCTCTTTTCTTTCACCAACACCAGATATTATGGTGATACATTGCGCGGGCTCTTCCCATTATTTGGAGAGTCTGAGCCAGATGACGCTGTCAGGGATAATGCAGCTGGTGCTGTTGCAAGGATGATAATGGCGCATCCCCAGTCCGTTCCATTAAATCAGGTTAACATCCCAGTCTGTTCCATTAATATTCTTACTTATTTCTTCCTTATAAATCTTGACTGCTAAATCTCTTGGGTTAATTTTCTCAGGTCCTTCCAGTTTTCCTGAAAGTTCTTCCATTAAAAGAAGATCGTGAAGAGTCCATGGCTGTCTACAGTTGTGTCTATACTCTTGTTTTGTCATCCAATCAACAGGTAATTTTGTGTCTGTGTGTACACATCATTCAGATGGATACAGCTAATAGATTGTTTGGTGAAAACTTATTAGATCATTGAAATAGTTAAGAGGTGGTGAAAGTAACAGGACACAGACATATACTAATCTTATCTGCTTTTTTAGTTTTATTTCGATCACTAAAGCTGTGCTCTTTGTTTTTCTTTCTTTATATACGCAAAAGCAGATCCTTGCACTTGTTCCAGAGTTGGTCAATCTTTTTGCTCAGGTTGTGGTTTCTCCAGTTGAAACACCTGAAGTCAAGGCTCAAGTAGGAAGAGCTTTCTCACACCTGATTTCACTCTATGGTCATCAAATGCAACCTCTATTAAGTAACCTCCCGCCTGCACATGCTAGTGCTCTAGCTGCATTTGCCCCCAAAAGCTGATGCCTGATTGAATTGGCCAGTTGGCTTTCTTCTCTAGTTTTCTATATGTTTTCCTTTACAGAGTGTGCTTCTCAAAGAAAATGTTTTTTGATGTCCGTCTTTTAGTTGGAAGGCTAAATTCAGGGAGGATGCAAAAGTAGTATCAGGTAAGAATGATTTTTTTCGTTGAGAGACTCTTATCAGTACAAACTTTTACCTGCTACGTAGTTTACCTGCTCCACTAGCATAATTTGACACAGATGCACTCATTTTTACAGGTTTGGATCCTGCTGCTGTCTCCACATCTCATTCTGTGAATGCACTATTTTCTTTTGCATCAATTTTGTATCATGGTATTCAATTTTCTCGATATTTATTTCCCTGCATTGTTATTTATCATAGCTCCAGTGTTCTCCAATTTATTTGCTTCTTCAGCTTGAGTGGCGAGGTTTTTTCAGGGTTTTCTGCTCATGACAAGAGAGGTTTTCGAGTGTTTCACAGATTACAAATTTGTTCCATGTCATTCATTACAAAGCATACAATGTAAAAAAAAAAAAAATAACAACTTTTGTAAGATCAATGTTATGATTTTTGTTTGCTGTTGTCCTGGTTTCTTAGCACACACTCCATTTACTGAAGAAAAAGGACAGTTTGTGTTTGCCCTCCCATAAATTGCTTCTCAAGCTCCTCAGAATTTTATATCATGCTTGGTAATCTACCTTTAGCCTCTTTTTTTTCTGTTTTCCCCATGCACGTACAAAACTCCAGTGCTCTCGTTCCCGCATTGATTTTGCCTGTTAACGAGGACACTTGCTGTATACATTATGTGAATATATAAAAGCCAGCAGCATTGAAGAATCTGCTTCGCTACACGGCACTATATTATTAATTCTTGATATGTTTTTTTTATATCTGTAGTGGCTTGTGGTTGTTCAACATGTTTGTAGAAGCACATTTGCGGGTGATGCTGCTGCTGCCACTCCGCAAGATAACGGCTCTCAGCTCCATAAGCTTGCAGAGGGCCGCAATTGCACTCTGCAATTGATAAAATGTTTATTCGTTCATTTTTACGTGGATTTGAAATTAAATTTTGTGGATTTTAAGTGCTCCGAGTGCCTTTCTATCTCCGGTCCTTGCGTAGTGCTCATTTTCATTGCCTTTCAACGTCATGCTGTCAGCATTTACTATGAGATATGCAACAATCTTGTCTTTTAGCCATGTGCATTAGTGTCGGTGCGAAGATCTTTTCAAATTCACCATCAACCCAGTCTAGTATTCCAAGCAAGCCATCCACCAACAGTCGTATCTTTTTCCTGCCAGGACCACATCTTTACATCCTGATCGATTGACTCTTAGCTTCAAGTTTTTGATACCAGCAAAGCAAGTTTGAGCATATCAATCTTCAAGGAAACAAGCGATCATATCATACAGAGCAAGAATTTTCTTAGAAAACAAAAGCACCGAGCTTTTGTGTTGAGAAAAGTCTTGCAGTAGCTTTTGGTGCGCTCAGAAATCTCAAATAGAAAGTTTTAGAGGCTGCATATTTGAACGGGAGTGCATCCGGAGTATCAATGGTGCCTTTCACCGGTCTTAAAACGGAGATTTTCAGGTCCTTGACTTGAACTCGTCTAGGCAGACCACTCCAAAGCGCAAGGGAAGGGATTTCGGGATTAAATAAGGGTCTTTACATGCTCTTTTTGTTAAGCAAGGTGAACACAGCTTCACCACCTCAATGTTCTTCATGCAAGCGATTAGATCAATGTGGCACTCCTGATTCTCGCCATGATATAGAATGTTCAACACTTCAACGTCACCGAGGTTGATCAAACCAGAAAGTTCAAGGTTTTTGAGCCCCTGGCACCAAAAGGTAACAAAATTCTCAATGGAAGGGCAGAGAGAGACGGGACTGAATAATATCATCAACAACCTCAATGCAGCACAGAGATCTCTCTTAGAGAGGGCCAAATTATGTTTTCTCTTGGGAGGGGCAGCATGAGAAAGCATCTACCCAAACCAATAACAGAAAAAAGAATTGGCAGAGAAGATGGCTGCCGGCAAATTACAGCGGAATCGAAACCGTGAAATTCACATTCGAGATCAAGCTCCCAGTTCTGTTGAGGATTCCACAGATAGTCTAAACCTCTGAATGCTAACTGCTATAGGCATTGTCTAACCAAAGAATTGTGCACGAAATTGAGGAATTTTTGAGCTTGCTATTGACTTTATATGTCCCTGGAAAAGCGAGCATTTCAAGTCCAAACAAGGATTGTGAAAATGGGCAATGAAATCCAAATATGATGCCATGCTCTGGGCACGACTGATGTACTTCCCACTTCTATCGTGGGCAGGAAGGAGGCAATCTGTTGAATAATGTATTCGGGCAATTGGGAGATGATGTCAGTTTCATTAATCTCCACGTTCATGGTGTTGATATTGATGTTATTATCTTTTCGATGACGTTTCCTTTGGCAATTAATTCTGTTAGTCCCGCTGTCAACATCCCCTGTCTTGCTTCCTCTAATCCATAATTCATCTTCTATTGTTATAAAAATAATTAAATAGATAAAAAAATGTGATTAGTTGGATTAATTTCAAAATCAAGTAAATTAGCTGATATTCAACCAAAATAAATAGTAAACAATTTTCTCCTTGGATAATGAAAGAAACTAACTAAAAAATGTCTAGGAGGAAAGAATTCTTCGATATTTAAATAAGTATTTTTTTAGATAAAAAAAACACAATAATATTCTAGAGAAAGATACTCTGAAAATATATATACGGTAGAGAATAAAAATTGTGAACATTTATTATGAAGATCTCATGATGTATTTATAGCCCATGAATTTTATTCTTTTATGGAGAAAAGAGATTGGACTGTAATTTGATCTTTATGATATTTTAGGTTGCATTGTGAGTTGTATTTTATTCATTTTATTAAAGCTAAAAGATAAAGAAATGATTGGTCATGAAAGACTTTAATACATCTAATAGTCTTGGTGGAGTATAGACTTGTTTAATAAAGCCTATTTATTGAGAAATAACTCATCTATGATTTTATATAAAAATTTACAGAATTGATGGTGTTAAACTCAATCATCTTTTAAGTTTGACTAGCCCCATACCTAACATGCTTGGCCTAGGCATATTGCCAAGCCCATCTGTGATCGGGTCTGACCAGCGCCAGACCCAATACTCGGGGCTTGGCACACTGTTAAGCCTAATCACGGACGGGTTTGGCCAACACCAGACGTAACGTCCAGTGCTTGGCGCACTGCCAAGCCCAATTGTGGCTGGGTCTAACTAGCGCCAGATCCAATGCATTCTGAAAAATTTATATCCGCAAGTTTTTCTTGAACTAGTGTTTTTTTAGTAAAGATATATTAATGAAATCTTTGTTCATCATTAGCCTTTCGTTCTTTGTGATAAAATAATATGCGAACACTTTTAATTAATTTTTCAATTTGGGTAGAGAGATGAGTTTTGCTCGTATAAAAAGGCAATGCAAGTTAGAAAAATGCAAAAAAATTATGCATCTGGACTGAAAAAAATTCTTTTAGATGTAAAATACCAAGAATTTGTACTTAGAAAAATTCTAAGAGATCGAGGATACCATACCCAACATCTATACAAATTAGTGACTGTGTAGAATCCAAAGAGGATGAACCTATACTTAAAAATTTCTAAGTAATTATAGGTTTTTTAAAGAGTGAGAGTTTATAGCTTTTTCAATATTATTATCAGGGCATAAGAGTCCCCCCACTGGAAAGTGATGATTGGATGGTATTTGCTATTGCATCAAAGAGATCAAGTCCATCCCTTGAAAAATAAGGTTATTACGGAGATAGAGTTGTGCAAATGGAGGGGGAGATAAGTTTGTACCTCGGTAATTTAAGGAACCACTGCGCTAAAGGAGATTAAATTAATCCCTTGGTGAGTTATGCATATATTACTAGGAAGACCACATCTATCCCTTAGAGATTGGTGTGTATAGCATCGGAGAGATCACATTCATCCCTTGAAGATTGATGCATATAAAGGGAGACTACATTTATCCCTTGGAGATTGATTCATATAGAATTAGGAAGACTACGTCAATCCTTGAAAATTGATACATATTGGAAAGATTACATTCATCCCTTTCTAGGAGAATTGCATATTCTTAGGATAAGTGTTACGAGGCCTTCAACCATTACTCGGAAAGAATAAAAGTCATTTTGAATAAGTTATTTATATTTAAAAAACTTATATTTTTATCAAGGATTATACATCTGATGATCTGAGTGATAGGTATGAAGGAGATTCTTAAAAGAAAACATGTCTTGGAGATGGTGCTAAGATATTTGCTTAGAATAACCTGATTGCTTCACTTGGAAGGTTAGTCATGTTAGTTGTCCTTGTAAAAATAACAAGGTCCATGTCGTAGCAAACTGACTTCTTAAACTCGTATGTGATTTTCCAAAAATTGCATTATTATGGACAAGCTTTTATATGGTAAGACAAAAAGTTTTTTTTAGAGGGCTTGTTTCTTTACTCTTATCAAGGCTTTTAAGGTTACTAATTTAATCAATTCTTCCACCTTGAACATCTTCTCGTTGAATCTCCTCAAATATATCCTTGTAGACTCGTGCTTTTATTAGGCATCTTCTAGTAGAATCTCCTCAAATATATCCTTGTAGACTCGTCTTTTTATTAGGCAACAATAAAAAACTCTGGAGTTTTTCTTGATTGATATGTTAGTGCACCAACCTGGTATTATCCAGTCCTAGCAGCTTGAGGACGCCATCTAGCCGCATTGTAACTGCCACATTAATAATATGAGTCCACATTTAATAGAAAGCATGGTAATAAAATATGATTGTTAAGATAGATGCTATTATAAACGTATTGTGCTCAAAGAATGATACCCTAGGCTGCGATAGAGTCCTTGTTGTGAATGTTGTGAAAATTTATCCTTTCGAAAAGTTTTACTCTTCTCTAGGAACAAGTACTAATTCTACTCAAGTAATATTATATCACACCAGTATTATTGTTTAGTGATGTTAGTTTATATTTTTTTAGTGTTGTTTTTAACTTTTTATGGTAACTATGACCATCTGGTTGGAACAATTGGTTTTGCCTTCTAATCTGGATAATTGACCTTAAACTGCCTGAACATTTATTGTATCTCTCGCAAATGTTCAGCCCTGTTTCTGTCATCAGAAGATGGTCCCAGTGAAGAATATCTTCAGTGGCTTGTAGAATAAGCAGACTGATCCTTGCACCAACCATGAATAGAGACACTGTCATTGATGTCTAATGCAGAAATTAACTGGAAGCAAGATATCAGTAGGTAACATGCTTAAAGCGCTGCTATGCGAACAAGAAGCAATTACTACAGTGGTACAACCTATGCTTTCAGAGAAATTTGTTTCCAAAAAGAGAAAAAGGTTGACCATGTAAGATATCAATAAGACAGGGAACAGAAATTGAGACACAGAAAAAGATTCGAGGAAATAAGAAGGGAAAAGGGGATGAGTACGATTTGCTTTCATTTCGTTTAGGAAAAGAAGGAAAAAAGTCTAGATCCACCAGGATAATACTACTTTTTATGAAGAAGGAAAAGAAGTGATCTCTTTTCTTTCCTTCCTCTGCTCCTCATTTTTTGAAAGAAGGTTTTCATAGATTCAGAAAAATCAATCCTTTCATTTCCTCCCTTCCAACCAAATGAGTCCACAGCCTAACACTCGCACCTTTTCCCCACTCTTTCTCTTCGCCCCATATGCCTTTAACCAAGCAGAGAGTGTGAATTAACAAAACCAATAAGCAAAAGATCCAGCAACTCACTTCTGTGTGGCCTGGAGTATGTATAAGCTGGACATCCTTGCCAGGTTTCCATGAACCACTACCCTGTAGCTTTGTTTCAACATCAGCAGTAGAGTTGTCAACCTGGCAAGAAAAATATGCACAGCTACCAGTAAGCTTTAAAGTCACCTTAATCTTCATAGAGTTAGTCACAACTTTCTTGAGCATAATCATTAATTAGTGCCTCCGTTGGTGTTCACCTACCATTTTGTCATACATAAAACAGAGATGCAAACTACTGAATCCTTCCTTCGCAGTGGTCAGTGATAGAGAGAACAGATGCAGTGAAATATTCTAGGGTTGCTAGTGGTTGAAGCCAACGTCCTCTTTAAGCATGGATTCAGTTACTTTCCACATCACCCATGTCAGGAGAGTCAGGGAGGGAAAACGTCAAAGAATCTGAAGGCACTTCATAAATATATTTATTGCAAACCACGTATTATTCATCCACTAAAAAGAGATAGTATAATAACAATTCCTTACAAAGAATTATACTGTAGCAAGAGGTTAGGAAATGACAATAAACACGTACAAGTAAAAAGATGCATCAGGAGGAGCCTAAGCAATAAGGTACATCTTCTGAGTGCAGAATTCTGTCACAGTTTAACCTCTCCGGCCACTTCCTATGTTCTGCAACATCATCCCTAATCAACAAAACATAATTCAGCATAATTTGCAACATTTATGGGGGGGGAAATGATACAAAGGGTTTCTTTCATCATACTCATGGGTAAGAAACATGTAACATGCTCCACCTAGCATTTCAATGCTACGCGCCAGTCTCTCTGTGTATCCTGCATAACAATGTAGAATAAAATATGTCAGACAAATTTCATATATAAGACTGAATGAAGTGTATCAGATTCCAAAAAATTATGCCGGGACCTTTAGGTGTCTCAAACTGTAGAGAGCACCTATACATAATGTTACCTGTCTATAATTATATTTCCTTCAGGACGAACAATCAAGAAGGAAGCTGCTCCATAAGATTTCTCCGAATGATATCCACAGTGATACACACCCTGAAAGCATTCCACAGCCTTTGAAGATAAAGCACGTAGTCTTTTGGAGTTGGAGAAGCAAGCAAGAAGGAAACGTTAACTGGTTTAAGTGTTAGCCAAGCAGATCATGATATGGACTGAACAATGTCCAAGCATGAACAACTCATATGAACTGTAATCAAAGTGATGCACCAGGGACACAGAAGAAACAGGAATGAACAGAAGTACGAACAGCTCCTCAAAACTCTCGCCAACTCACTTGGGTTGACTCATGACCAATGACCTCATACCTTTGGCTCATGGGGAAATACAATATATAATATTATACAGCTAATCCAGCTGCATCTGTAGTTGTAATCTACAAACAGGGTATCATCTCGTTGATGATCAAATTTTTGGTCAGTTTGCAACAGTATATGATGACAATTACTTTCAGAAATCACGAATTTTCACCAGGTTATTTCCAAGACAAAGAAAAGAAAATGAAAATTGGTTTAACTTGTATGCATATATGGATCATAAAAGGAAAACCAATATGATATGCAACTTGATTGGAACAATTGGTACAAAGCCAATTACACGGTGCTTGTCATGATTAAACCAGGACCTGATATAGATGGTCAAGTGACATTTTTGAATTTTCAAGTAATAGTGTATATGTACAAAATATGAATGCAGAAGAAAAGCTACCGGTATTTTCTGCTGATCAATTGGTGTAGGAAATGTCTTATGTGCTTGAACAAATCTGGAGCAGGTTTCCCGGTATGGATTGAACTCGTTGGACAAGAAAGTAAGGCCTAAAATGTAAACATTTTAAGGTTAACAGTTAGACCAGTACAATTGGGTCAAATTCTGTGCAATCAGTAATGTTAAAGGTCAAACTTTTATCAAGCCGATCAAAGACAAGCTAAAAGGTTTGCTACAGTAGGATAAAATGAGGCAAAGCCCATTGTGCTACAGACAGAAATTGGGGGCAGAAGATTAGAAAAAATGGAATAAAGTTGGCAAAGTACGTAAACCCCTGGCTTAAGAATGCACTAGAAAATCCAGAAACTCAACTTGTGCAGATAAGCATATCTCTTACTCTTCTCATCCTCCGTGTAGTAGAATCTTCCTTTGATTGAATGAAAAATTAATGTGGACAACAATGTAATATAAAAGGTTAGCCAACTTCCACTCCAGGTCATCATCAATAACTACAAAACCATTTTCGATTTGAAGCCTTAAAGCCCTCCTTCCAGAAGAATCCATTTTTGCATTTCTTCCTACATGAAGGGAGTGCCGCCGCCACACCCCAGTGGACATCCAAAAACTAGCAGCCAGCTTATACGCATCCACTAACTTTTTATAACTCTCCTAGAAGAGAACTCTTAAAGATCATAAAGTATTTCCTTGAACAACCAAGGCAGATAACTGCTTCCCAAACTAGTCATCTATGGATGGGGGAGGGGCGATATATTCAGAGGCTGATAGGAAATTTTGTCTGAAAAGTAAATGACCTACATAAGTTAGCTAAAACAGCAACGAAAGAATCAAATTGCAAAGGCACCTGAAGAGCTTTGAGGCGTTCCTCCCCAGAAGTTGGCTGCTTAAAAACAACTGCAGACATCTCACCAATTCGTTTGAATACTTGCTGCATGGTCGATCAAAAAATTAATACAACACCTTGCTATCAAAATCTTCAACATTTGAGATATCAATTTCATTTTTTTTTTTTTTTGAGACGTTTGAATGAAGTTCGTCAATTTATTATGTTGAATGGAACCTATGCAGTAATCCTAATTAATATTAATCCAGTTAAACAAAAAGTACTAAAAATAAAGAATTATTGGAGTTGGACTAGAAAAGAAAAACCATTTAGAAGGATTACTGGAGCCATCCAACGGCAGGCATCGCAATCTATGCATGTGTGATCTTGCAAAACGAATCAGAAAGAAAATAAACTACGTTGCCTCATCCCATAACAAAACTTATAGAATGAACACCAGCATCATCAAACACTAAATTGGTCTTAAAATATAAGCCTCGCATTACGTTTCATCTATAACCAGAAAAGGGAACGAGAGAGGGAGAGACTATTGTTAAGTTACCTACAAAGATGTCTCCTTCTATATTCTAGTGTCGCCTCATTCGTCTAGCCTGATATCGAGTAGAAGCAGGTGCTGCAGCTGCTTCCTCCTGGCTTTGGATTGCTTCAATCTTACCAGTCTCTTGACGACTGAATGATGAAGAAGGTAACAACACCTCTGGGTATCTCAATTTTGCAGTACTCTTCACAGCCATCCCAACATGTTTCCTTGTCAAAAGACAGTCAAGAGAAATGAGGCAGCGATAGTCCCTCAGCAAGCAAGTCATTACTAATTACAAGAGAGATAACACATAAAACGTCAAAGTCAAACAAAATCAATCGGTCAACGCATGCTTGCTTCTTTTTTAAGCATCTACACAGCTGCAGTTAACTGTGTATGCCACCTGCTTCCAGAGGGTTGGGTTCCGGACTTCCGCTGACAAGAAAAAAGATTTCTTTTATGCTCGGATTAAAAAAAAAAAAGCACTCATTTTTTCCTTTTGAAAAGTACAATATTTTAGTTTCTTTTAACTTCATTAGGAAAATACAAGCTTTTGGCTATCCTTGATTTCGATATTAAGAGAGATTTTAACCGAGATTTCTCTTAAAAACATTCATTAAAGCTTGCGATTTGTCTAAAGTCTACTTAATTTGAATATGCCGAAAAGACAACCTCAAAATATTCTTTATCATTTAAGAAAAGAAGAAAAAAACTCTCATTGCTGAAACCAACTAACATGTAGCCAGTATTGCACAATTTTGTCTAAAAAATTGGGAGGTCAGATTGGCCGTCTAGTTAACAAATTTTAGAAATTCTTTTGTTAGAGATGACTAGATTATTAGTGATCCACATGTTTTCGATTCTGTGTTATAATCTAATTGGATCTTGGTTAATTTTTATTTTTTATTAATATAAATATTCGGGTTAGCTTGCGCGTATCTCGACTAATCCTATAAGTCCTGAAGTTAATAATTATATAAGTTTTCGATAATCATCGTATTAATAACTACAGGATTCAAACTTGAAATTATTGAAAAACAAACTCTTAAATTTTATCATTGTACAAGGTATATGGTTGATTTTTGTTAATTTAATTCTTCAGCTTTAAGCCCCGATTTACACCCAAATAAGAAGTAGCCGGTTTGCACAATTTTTATTTTATTTTGGATAAAAGAAGAAGAAGGAAGAATTGCTTTAGTTTAATGGTCAAGATTTCTCTGAAGCAGCAACAGCCAACAGTCAAGATCCAATAATAGGAAAGGAAGCAACTGAAGTGCGCAAATTGCTGAAAAACAAAAAACTAGTATAAAACAGGTGTAAAACATAGAGGTCCGTCATCCTCCCTCCCTCCCTCCCTCCATGCACCCTCCTCACCTCACCTCCACTCTCGGGTGTATATTCTTCTTCTCGTAACAAAATCTAAATTCTAAAACCCTAGAAATGAAATTAACAAACGCTTCTCAGCCAACACTTCAGCACAATCCATAATCAACAAAACCGAACACCCACCCCCCTCCCCCGGGAAGAAAGAAAAAGATTATTAGCTTTTACCACACTACTGTCATTTGGAGAGAAAAAACAATATAAACAATGACTTCAAATTCAAAACCCTAATTTTCTACCATTCCCCATCAAAAATCAAACAAGCTTAGTTAAACACTAAACAATGATTAATGGTTTTGATGATGATCCAACATCATCACCACCGCCACCACCAACACCAACATCAGCAAACCTCCACTGCACTACCACCACACCCTGTCCCTCTCTCCACTTCCGCCCATAGATCCCCAGCCACTCCCTCCCACACTCAATCCCAACCCCCTCTTCCTCTGGCCCCTCTCTCCTCCTCCTCTCACCGTCTCCCACCACCAGCCCTCGATCATGTAATTTCCCCTGTCTCATCCGCAGCTCACCACTCCGCTGACCCGGCTCCCACACTGGCTAGGGTCCGGCTCTCTGATATCTCTCCCTACGATGGGGCTCCTGGTGGGCCCTACGTGCGGGCGGTGGATGCCCTTTCGGGGTCTTTAATGAGGCACAACGCTGCTGTTATTGAATTGGGGAGTGAAGAAGCCTCGCTTATGCGGTGTGGCCTCGAGGCCGCAAGGCTGTATTTTAGGAGTCGGTCTCAAAACGGTGTCGTTAAAGGTTGTAGCGGCCGCGGGGTTTATATGTACAGAGCTGGAAGGTAAAAATGCTTGTTTAATTAGGGTGTATTTTGATTAGAAGTGTGCGATTGGTGTAAAGTGGGAAACTTTAAATGGTTCTGTGTGTAATTAGTGTGAAGGTTAAAACTTTGAGTGGGTAATTAGGTGTTATAATTTATAAATGTGTTGCAGGCCAGTGGAAGATTGGGACTCGTCTCCGCCATGTATGGCTGAAATATTTAGGTGTATGGGAAAGGCAGCGCGCTCTGCTTTATGTGCAATAGCAAGACATCTTCGTTTAAGAAGCGAGTAAGGATGATGACGGTGATGGATATTTAATTTTGAAAGCTTGTGTTGGTTATGGTTCTTATGAATGATATGAAGCTTGCAAATTATGTTGACTGCAGTGTTTTCAACCAATTGCTTGATGATACCCCATTGCCAGCTGGCGAGGTGTCTTCTTCGGTGCTTGTTGCCACCTATTCTCATACTTCTTTGCAAAATGGAAAAGGGGCTATTGGGGCAGGGAAGCCAGCGGCTAATGGTGAAGTTGAGAAGGGATTGTTGACTTTGATTTCCTCAGACAGTCCTGGTCTGCAGGTATTCTTCTGTCTTTTAAACAACATATACTCCTGATATCTAACAAATATTGTTCTTTAGTGTTGGAGAATTTTTCCTGACTAGTGTCACACTTGTGTTGGCTTCAAATTAATTCTAAAGTTTCCTTTTTTCCTTTTCCCCCGAGCCATGAGTAACATTATTCATTTGCGACACTCTGATAGGTGTTTTAGTGTAATAGTGGCAATTTGTTTTATACCATCTTTAATGCTTTTCTCCCCTAGGTTTGTGACCCAAATGGTCGCTGGTACTTAGCTGATTGTGGCTCAGCTCCAGTGGATCTTTTACTCATTACTGGCAAGACACTTAGCCACACGACTGCTGGACTTCGTCCTGCTGCCTCATATAGAGCTGCTCCTGATTTCTCATCGGGTACTAACAGTGGTGGGAGGTATAAATATTTTTATTGAAACTGATTATTGTCATGCATCTTGTGTTTAAAATTGTTCCAGTTTTACAATTGATTTTCACATTTAGGCTGCTCACTAAACTTTTCTGTTGCAGGACTTCACTGGTATTCAGGCTCATGCCACAGGGAAATGCTATTTTAGATTGTTCTCCAATTGCAGCAGCTGGTCATGTTATTCCCCAGAGCTATGTACCAATATCAGTGAGTCAGTTTATGGATGACCTTTCTGCTGAGGAGGATGTTGTGTGCAATCAACCTAATAATACTTATGTAAGTTCTAATTGGAGTTTGCCTGTAAAAGCGTAAGAGTAATAGAATTTCCACCAATTGAACCTTCGTATATTAGATTTTATCCTTCTTTATTTGTTGTGCTTTGTGGCCTTTCCTTCTTCTCTGTTCTTCTCACAAGGTTGTTAAGAGTATGTTCTGCTGAAATAGATAAATTGATCTGTCATGAAACATATTTGTTATCCGCCCTGTTTTCAGCTGAGATCGGATCTTAAAGACCCCACATGAGCAACAGTTATGGAATTCATATTGTTATTGATCAAGTTCCTATTCTTTGATTTTTTTTCACTGGTTTGCAAAAATTCTATTTATGACTTTCACATCTGGAGAAAAAGGAAAAATATTGAAAAAATCAGCTGAAATCAGGTGATGCTCACGCATGTAAAAGAATATGAGTCCGCTACTTGGTTTCCTGCAAGTCCTTATTCTTTGTTCATGCATATTGAGATTTTCTTTCTTGTTGTTGAGTTAAATGCTTTACCTTTTTTGTTTGCTGATCAACTGAAACTTTCTGTTGTAATTTGTCATGAGATTTCATTTTAAATTTTGGATTTACAGGTTGCTCGAAATGATATGAACAAGGAACCATCACTAAGAAGTGTCCTCTCAGATCCCTTGTCGTGAGTTCTTCTGTCTTTGCTTGTGCTTTTCCATTATGCTTGTTGGTTTCAATATAATGGCATCCTAGATCAGGTAACAGTCTCAAGTCTTGGAATCGAGTAGGTTTTTTCAATTCAACATGATACTGGCACCTTTTTTACTATGGCTTATATTGTTAAATTCATCCAGTTAAAATATTCTCAATCCCTACTTTATACTGTTACCAATACAAAGTGTAAGTTTTAATAAACATATGTGTGCAATGTTAGAAAGAAATCTGCATACTGGTTTCTCTGTTTTTTTTCACAACCAACCTCTCTAACAGTCTTCTTGTGCATATATAACGTTTGGGAGTGACTCACCAATAAAAGAAAAATACATACCATAGAATTATTCCTAGGATCACACGCGATAACCAACTTCACATGCCATGGGATTTGTATGGTTATATATCCCTGTAACTAAGATCTTTAGCTGCTAGTGTCTAAGTAGACTTCAGGTTATGACAATGGTGGAAAGGATGGGTGGTGAATCCTTTTGTCTATATTTCATCTTTGCGACGTCTCCTTTTCACTGATGCAGTGAGAAATATGCAGCACTGCTGGTCTGCCAGTGTATGTATACATTATGAGAGTATTCCTACAAGTAGTTGTTAAGAATTGACTTAATATGCATTAAGTTCTTACATAACCTCATCTCTTGGTGCTCTCAGCAGAGTTCAGGGTTCCATGTCATCAAAGAAATAGAAAACAGGATGAATCATCAGGTCTATACTTGTGGATGTCGGAAAATTTGGATTTATGCCCTACAAAGGATTCATAGCTCACTAGGTGAGAAAATTAAGGATCTTATAAGGAAATTAGAGTTTTTACTGTACATGTGAATGATGACTGAGGTTAGTAGTAGCCAAAAATTTGTTGAAGAAAATAGCACTTAGAGTAAAGAGAAGAAAAGAAACACTCCTAGGCCGCAGCTCAAACTAAACCAAAACACTCATAATTGTTTCATTAAAGTCCTACCTATTAGATATTACTTTTATAGGCACCAAAAGCCCTAATAGTTCTGATCTAAATAGGAAATAGAAATCCAAATTGAAAAGGAAAATCATAAATAGTAGAAAACTTTTGATATAAAATCATGGTGGGTATTGTTGGAAAACCAGAAAACTCATACATCAGTAGTTTTTGCATCAACTAAAATCAGAAAACCATAAATGATAGAAACTAAACCATAATTCCACTTTCCTAAGTAGCTTTAAATTCCTAAGAAGGACAAATTTCTAAACAGACTAAGTTTACAAGCAAAACAAGAATATGCAGAAATAAAAATCAAAATATGGTAATTCAAGAAGTTATTCCTATTTGGCTGCACCTGTTCATCGTCGATGATTTTGATAAAACAATTTTATATTCACTGCTCTTCTTACTCATATGTTGATTTTACCTCTCTTGTTTAGAGAGAGACAGAAATTGACCACTATATTAATGTGTGCTATGTGAATATTAAATGGGTTTTTTCTTTTCCACGCACTTATCTAATGATGCCTCAGAGGTGCATTCCTTGAAGATGCCATGTTTGTTTCCTGTGGACATTCGTTTGGTGGTCTCATGCTGAGAAGAGTCATTGATATGGTAAGTAGGATTATCTGCTATTTATATGGAAATTAGAAGTAACTTTCATATTAGCATAGGAATAAGATGGTAAAAAACACTAGATGCTCGATGTTTTTATATCGTTTCTAGTGTCGATACATTTAAGGGAGTTTTAGGACCTTCATTTGAATATTTTTCTGACGACATGAAAAATTAGCTACAAACTTGGACACTCATAGAACTCCTTGATCTTTTTCTGTCATTATACTTCAAGAAGTAGAAAGAATTTTGATCCCCATCCTGCCTGGATTCCAAATGACGTTTCATCAAATGTTTCAGCTAGTGTTTATTGCTTATACTGCATAGGCACCAAAACAGAAATGTATAGTCTGTTGACGTTTTCTGTTATTCAAGGACTCCTACCTTGTGATGTGACATGCTCTTTGATATCTTCTTATGAGATCTTCTTATGAGATCTACTGGGCTGCTGCTTTTGTACAATATACTTGTCTAGTCTATATAGGAGACAAGAATCATAACTCCAGTTGTTTTTTGCATCACAGTCGAGATGTACACTTTGCAATGCTGAAATTGAGGCTGGGTCTTTGGTTCCTAATTATGGTAGGTTCTACTTGACTTGTTTATACTCTCTCCCGCACTCAAACACACACACACACAGCCTTTTGATACCCGGTCATGCTAGATACCAATTCTTTTCTGAACCTCTTAATTGCATCTTATCGTCTTTGTTCTTATATTTAACTTATATGCAGCTCTTAGAGCTGCAGCATCAGCTGTAAAGAATGAAGATGATCGAAGGCTATTCCATAATGCAACTCTGCGAAAGCGTCGCAAAGAAATGGGTGACCACACAGATTCCATGAAGAAGAGACCACACGGAGTATGCTTCAAATAAGTGCTTGACTTTTTTATCTAGCTATCCTTGAAATACACTTTTACAAGCATGCATGGATATCAAATCTTCAACTACTTATGTTTGTAGTGGATAAGGGGAAGGCAAAGCAAAGGGAATTTAGATGCGACTTAGAAAAACTGTATAAAATTTCAACTGGGCATTGGCTCTGTTGGCAGTGGGTGATATCCATAACAATCTAATGGTGACTGAAAGCACAAATGAGGCATTAAGAATTGGTGTAAAGAACCTTGATTTTGGCTTATTCTGTCTCAACTACTATGGAACATTGATAGCTCTTCCACTAGCGTTCAATGTTTTAAGGGTTCTGTTCTGACTTCTGTCGGTGCTTTTAGTGATCAAAACTATAACTCTAATTTTTTTTTAAATGATTTGAAATCAATAAAAATCTAATGATGACTGGTAGCACAAATGAAGCATTAGGAATTGGTGTGAAGAACCTTATTTTGTCGTATTTTCTCTCAGCTGTTATGGACCATTGTTAACTCTTTAAGGAGTGTTGTGCTTTCAAATGGATTTTGTCTCTTTGATGTTTTTAATGACCGATACTCTCTATAGTTTGTTGCTTACAAAACCAGCATGCTGTGAATTCTGTAATGTATTAATAAGAGTCCAGTTTCAAACGCATTTGACTGGTTATTTGCCTGTCCTCAGGAGAATGGAGATATTGCTGCTGACGATGGTTTGCATAGAGGAGTGCAGTATCCTTTTGCTGTAAATGAGAAAGTAGTGATTAAGGTTCGTTTTAGCATTCTCTTTCCTTGTATTCTATTTATGGCTGTTGTCACTGGCATTGCACGCATGGAGGAACATTGAGCGCTGTGTTGAATCATATAGGGAAATAGGAGGACACCAGAAAAATTTGTTGGGAAGGAAGCAATCATCACTTCACAATGTCTCAATGGCTGGTGAGTTGAGATGGCTTGTTATACCAGTAAAACACTACTTACCTTCAGATAATCACGGTATTGGTAGTTGAACGCTGTATGGATATGAAAGCAAATCATGGTTTAATTTGATGTTAGATGCAGTGCAAAGATCTTTCCTTTTCTTTCTTTCAGGTACTTGCTTAAGATTATTGGTAGTGGTGAGAATGTTCGTCTACAATATCGCTCTCTTAGAAAAATTTTGAACTCTGAAGCCATTGAAGACAGATGTGCTTCACAGCCAATTCAAAACAGCAGCTAATAGACTTAAATTTTCTTAATGTACACTTACCATCTCTATAGGGCTCAACTAGTGATAGATCTTGTCCTGTTGATTGCCAAGAAGGAAATGATATCGTTTCTTGTAAGTTATTTTGTATCCGAATATTTAGCTAGAAAGCCTAGAATAGGTAGGTTATTTTGCAGCGCAGAGTTCAGGTAGCAGATTGTAAAGAGAGGAAGATTGAGGATAACACGGACCGTTTCTTTGTAACACGAGGGGTATGTACACGGAGAATGATTTTATTAGTATATTATATGTTTTTGGTTTCCTATTTTTTCCCTTTTTTTTTTTTTTTGTCCCGCAATTGTGAGTGCAGAGTATTTTTCTTTTGCCTATTTTCCCCTCGTTTTCTCCCGTCACGCACATGAAGGAAACTTAAAATATATAGAACACCAACTGATTTATATCTACAATATTCTCGCTGCATGTTGCCTTTGCTTTTGTTTCAGAAGAACTCTCTATTTTAAAGCTGGACTGGACTTGCTTTCTTCGGAAAGCAAACTGGCCTAGGAATGAGACCAATGTTGTCACCTCTACTTCATTAAGTTAACTAAAGCTTCACGTTCTCTCTCAAGTCCTTTCTGATTGAACAAGTAAATCCTATAACCATAGCAAGTTTTAGTAGAATTTGACGTCGTGGATTTAGTTAGAAATTTAGCCTCGACTCGTACGGGTAGTGAGGATTCAAAAGACACACACACATGCCAAACCCTCGAGCTTCTTGTCTCTGCTTGTGTAGTTTGGTAGATGCTTGGTTATAAAGGAATACCTTTACTTGAGCAAAATCGTGTCTTCGAGTAAACCACTCTCTTCTATAATTAACGAGGATGATCACAGCATTGGTGCCGCCATCTTGCCAAACTTACCCTTGTTTTTTTCTATTCGAGATGGTATATACAGTCTCAATAAATACCTGATTAATCAATCTTTAAATGCTCGTGAATTTAGAAACTACAAGTGAAAATCTTGACAGACTAGAAACATTGAATTGGTGAAATTATATCACGATTGATGATCTCTCGAAATGATCGACAAAAGCTTTGAGATTTCAAACTCTATAAAGGCTTGCGGCGGCAGAATCTTTATCCAGTATCGCATGATATGACAACAAGCATTATTGATAGAAGCTTTGCTTGATCAAATTCCAATTAGCAATAATTAATACTCTTTCATTAGCAGTGCACGTTTACAAAGACAAGATTAAAAAGCAAGCAAGCGCACGCGCACGCGCACGTTGGACTTTTTTCTCAGTAAAATAAAACATGCTTTCTTTCTATGTATTCTTATCAGGCGGGCTTCCTTTGCTTTTTAGCATTACTTTGTCTGTTGCTTTTGTTGACCCACTCTCATTCTCTCCAGCATCTCCTTTCTACTGCTCATAACCGTATTGAACACTTCATTCACGCCGTTACTCAACCTCTCCAATCCCTCTCCTAATGTCTCCGTCACCCTCTCCAGCTCCTTAACGGCACCGTTTAGGCTCTCCCCTTTTTCTCCGCCTGCTTCATCCATCACGCCGATCACTTCCATGAGACGTGCTTCCACGTCATCTAGCTCCTCGAGTAGATGCCTCTTTTTGCCCGGCCGAGCCAGCTCGGCCGAGATCGCTGAGTTGAGAAGATTGAACGAGTCAGCCCACAAAAACTCGGACGGCGCTCTAACGGTAACACCTAACTCCGTCGATCCACGCAACGCCGCGACCACAACTCCCGCGACAAACACGGTTACCAACCCAACGGAGTGGATCGTGCGGCGGACAATCCTTTCATCGGATGAGATCTTACAACGTGGAACCTCCTTAAGCATGAGAGCCAAATCTATCACCAGATGCTCCAAATTCTTGCTGCTATAATATCTGTATCCCTTGAGATTATTATCCCAATCAGTCAGCGAAGCCCTGGCTCTTCTTAGCTTCTCTGCATCTTCACTGTTGTTGTTGCTGTTGTTGTTAAATAGGTGAAGTGCAAATTTGAGGAGAAGCCGGCGATGGCGCAAGCGTTCAATCTCCGAAGCGATGGAGTTGCAGATATCGAGGAGCTTGACACTGTCATCCAAGTAAAAACTCAAAGAATCGGTGAGCTTGGGGTTGGATAGTAGGGTTATGGCTTGGTTATGTGTGAAGGAGAGAAAAGCGAGGGCCGAGGAGAGCCAGGAGAGATTGATAGTAACAGAAGAGTGGGAATTACATAAAGTATTGAGGCGACGAAGAATGGATTCGTCGAAGGACTGTGAGATAAGGTCGAATTCCTTCTTCTTCTTCTTCTTCTCTTTGTTAAAAGAATCGAAGAAGGAGGGATAATTGGGTTTCTCCGTCAGAAACATTGTTGATGAGAAGAATGGAATAGAAAAAATAAGCACAGGTGAGAAATGGTGGCTGTGATTTTATTATGTATATGGAAAGGGCGGTAGAGGAATAAAAGACGGAGGCAGGTGCCGCCGCAGTAGTTGACGAGGTCGCTGCACGCTCCTTCTTTTACCTTGCACGCGGTGCAGAACAGATACAATAGAAAGAAAGATAGACCCAGACAATATAATAATAAATCAAAACCCTAATTTACGGTCTTGTCCCGGGGATCTTTTTGAATTTGTGATTTGTAAGCAAGGGTTGTCGACTTGTCGTTCTCTGTGCGTGCGTGTTTTGTTTTAAAAGATTAAACAAAAGGGTACGCATCTAATTAAGAAAAGGAAAAAAAAAAAAAAAAAAGAGGAAGTGTGAGATAGGAATTAAGTAATAAATCATACAAAGGGAGAATTGTATTAAAATTAAATATAATTAAGGAATACAAAGTATGAGATGTTAATAGTCATGTTATTTTTTAAAGTGTTTTTTATTTATAAATGTATTGAAATAATATTTTTTTTAATATTTTAAAATTATTTTTAATATTGTCAAAATAATTCGAAAATATTAAAAAATATATTAATTTAAAATTAAAATATTTTTAAAAATTAAAACAAACAGTACGTAAATCAAGCCGTATTTCACGGTATAGAATCTGCTTAGAACTTTTATTAGCGTGTGTGTGTGAAAGCACAATAATAATCTTCTGCTTCTTCGATCCAAAGAAGGTCAACCCAATTTTGGTCTTGGCAAAATTATGTATGTGTGTGTCCATGTAGGATTGGATATCATCTTGAAGACGTCAAACTGACTATTCTTCCATTGGAAAAAGGTTGTCAATTATCTTAATCAATTGATGTGTTTTATTTATTTATTCAGTCATGTTCTTGGAAGACTGGAACAGATCAGAATTTAGATGGTCTGTGTTCAACTTATAAGCTAAGCATAGACTGGTTCAATGCTTTTATGTTTTTGTTTGGTGTTCCGATTTAATTTTAATTTTTTAAAAAAATAATAATTTTTAATTAATTTTGATACGTAATTTTTTTAATGTTTTGATGTAATAATGTCAAAAATATTATTTTAATATATTTTTAAACAACAAGAATTTTAAAAAATAAATAACCACTCAAGTATTTATAGTATAGTTATTACTGAGCTTTTATTGATTCAAAGAAGTATTCAAGTTCATGGATAAAAATTAACCAGCTCAAGTCAGGTCAGAGTTAAATAAATTTTGATCCATTATTAAAACTTTTTTTTTTTTTTTGGGTAACCTGTGAGCATGCAATTACGCAATGATCATGAAGGTTATCTGTTATCATTTCTTTAAAGAAAAAAAAAACTCCTTTTTTTTTCAAGAACGTAAAAATCAACAATCGATTAATTGTTAAAAAAAATTAAAACCAAACTAAATGGTTTTTAAAAGCTGTGACAGTGGTTGTGAGTTTTCCTTTTTTTTCCAATAAAAAATAAAAAAACAAATAATTATGTTTTTATTTTTATTTTCAAAACTTCACACTAAACGGCTCCTACTGGCTGCAGGATTTTTTATTTTTATTTTGGTCGTGGGAAGTTGCGGGACGATTAGGTGCTTCGTTCCGTGTGTCGGTGCGTGTTAGTCACAGATCTAATTACGGGATCACCAATATTCACGATATGCATCGCCTTTGCAAATATTATATCAAAAACTAAATAATACGAGAAAAATATATTAAATTAAGAGATATTTTACTATAAATTATAATAATAGTTTTATTTTTTATTTTTTATTTTTTAAAAATATTTTTCTTTGGTTTTCTTTTTCTTAGTAGGTAATATTTAAGTCATAAAGAGACGTGTCTGACACTTCTTAATAGTTAAATTTGATTATCTGTTGTCTCATTGGATGTGCAGTCTCGTGCCCTCTTTTATATGATGCAATGCTTGTAAACAGATAATGATTGGATTGTCATCGATGATCTATTGTTTATATTTTTTTCTCTTCTGACAACTAGAATGTATAAATATCTTCTTTATTTGTTGTTTATAAGATCAGACATGTTTACTATACCCAAGTACCTTAGATCTGACAACCATATCTGATCTAATTTGTTGTCCGATCTAAGTTGTTTGGGTCTGTCATAACTACCAAACATTTTTAATATTTTTTTATATTTTTAAAAAATAATATTAACCTATTGCGTGTCAATATAGTGGTAACATACAAAATATGTGCTCTGGTGAATAGATAGGAGAAACAAACCCCTCCCAGATAACAAACCAAAAAATAAATAAATAAAATGGTAAAATATATAGAACGACGAGCCGCCACCAGGAACTTGCTAAGCCAACTGCTTTTGAAAACCATCCGACTAGTGCCAGAAACTAGCACTGGGGGGAGGTTTCTGATTGTATGTATCTTTCCATAATTACCAAAATAAAGAAATAAAACTCTTTTTTTTATTATCTTGTGACCTTACCGTGCAGGGAATGTATCGATAAGGACATCCAAGAGCGAATCGAATCAAATCAAATGCCAGAAAGCGAAGACACTCGCCTGTTTCCATGTCGAGAAGCCTTTTTTCTGTGTTGTGTAAGAAGTGAATTCCCTTGTATGGGTTAAAACTACACCCTACCATGACCCAAAAGCCAAAACCAATTGATGGGTTACACGTGTGTGTGTGTGTGTGTGTGTGTGTGTGTGTGTGTGTGTATATGTATAGTAAGAGCTGCAGTTACTCCAATAATCAAACACAAAATAAATTTCCAGCTTCTCTTGAGGTTTATGGTACTTCTTGCAACTTCCTTTCATAAAAATTTAGCCAGGTACAACTCGGTGACTGGACAACTAGTCTATCTGGGACTGTGATCCAAGAACCTGGAATATAAAATTGCAGTTGCGTAGAAATATCAATTGCATTAACAATACAAAACTTTACTATAATCACTAAATATTCACAAATAATCCCTCAAGCTTAGATTTTATGAGAGTGATTAGAGTCTTTAATTGATATCGGCGCATGATATACATGTATCCTTCGTCTTACGTTCACCAGAAAAAAACGTAAACGACTAGATATAAATTTTGTGAGACAAAAGGAGAAGTTTAACAGAGTTTAGGCAAGGGCGATCTGCTATAATGAGGGGTAGTACCCCTCATGACATTGACATCATGACCAACCAACTTTGGCATCCGACGCTTCATCTCCCTGCATGCCTTCTCCAACTCCATGACCCTCCATTGCATGTTCATTCTCGTGTCTTGGACGTTCTCCGGTGAAAGACTCTCACCATCGCCATTGTACAAGACCATCCCGGAGGAATTGATCATGCTTGGACCCTTCACGTCTTTGACACAGGCAGAGTACTCACCTTTTGATATTTTAGAATGTTGTAGCTTGAGTGCTTGAACTGCAATATCTGGAGGGATTCTTGGATTCTTGGCAAGGTCTTTGCATGCTTCAAGACTCATCTTCTCGTAGTTGAGGCATCTGCATAATCTTGATCGCTCCTCAAATGGGAGTGTTGGGTGAGACTGCAAATATCCACAAATAGAATGCATTGAAGATTGATAATTATACGATTGGAAAATCTAATCTATACCTTTACAGTGTTAATTTTACGGAAGTCATTTTTCAAAGAATTTCAACCATTAGATTTGGGAGGCTTATTAGTGGGGACTCTCTCATTAAATGGATGGCGATATTTTAGAGAATATTTTGCAAGGAATTTTGCTGTGCAATTAGCATCACTAATACTGAAAACAGATTCTTGGGATTATTTGTTAGCCAACAAAGCTTTGAAGTAAAAGAATAGTAAGAAATTAACTCTGTGGACAAGCAAGCAAATGAGTAGGCCATATCAGGTTCAATGCACACATTGTACCTCAAATATATAAATTTGGCATAAAGTAAGGAACTTGTGTTCCGTAATGATCCAGGCAAACATTTCTACTTTCCTGAACGTTAGACTATGAACAGCATGGCCCTTTGCATACATTATTTGAAGAAGCTCTGCAGGTTTTTGTCTGTTTAAATAGATGACAAATGACGGTGGTGGTAGCAGAATGAGTTGCCGTGAGTGTCACGGACTTGAATTAATGGAAAAGAAACAGAAGATTTAGAGGTAAAAAAAGAAGAAGATGCACAAACTTATATGTGGTCGGCCGGGCCATAAATAAGTTAGCATCCATTGATGTTGGATTGGACAACCATAGGTCCATATCATGGAAAAGAACACGTTTAGCCACTGGTTAAAAATTCCTTCACAGAAATAATGGAGTGTTATTATATTCTTTCTGGTAGGTGAGATGTTTCTTTCATTGCAGATATAGTTCATTGCACACAGTCTGGCAGTGATATATATATATATATATATATATATATATATATATATATATATATATATATATATATATATATAAAAAAAAAAAACTAACATAGTTTCAATAAAGTTAATAGGGAATGAATCCGTTTTGAAAAGTTTTGGAAAAAATAATTAGTTTATAAAGAATCATTGTTGGAAATTGTAATTGTTGAAAAATCACTATAACAGTTTAAATAAATATTATAATTTAGAATTGCAGTTTTAATATAATTGTTATTTTCAATAAGAACTCTTTAACAACTATGATTTATAATAGCGGTTTTATAATAAAATTGTAATTACTAATGGTTTTTACAAAACATTTATAAAATCTTTTTTTTTCTGTATTAGTTTGTTTTATATATATTTAAGTTGGTTATTAATTATTATATCTTATTTTGTATTTTTTTAGTTAAGAGTGTTTTTATGTATTATACATATTATGTATTTTTATACTTATTTTATATAAGCATGATTTAATATTGTTAATTAACAAATAAACATGCGAACAGGTTATTTAAAATTTCAAATCATCCATTAACAACTTAAAAAATTTACATAAATAAAAACAATGTTTAAAAAACACAAGTATTAATTTGAGATTATAATTAACAAATAAAATGATGTTGAAATAGCTTTTGTTTCAATTATGGATTTGAAGTGTGATAATTTATGTTTTTATTTGGCTTTTGGTTATAGTAATCTAGACTTTGTTTTATGTAAATTTTCAGGGTGAATTATGCTACTTAATACAACCGTTATTAATAATTATGAGTGTTTACAACCGCTATTGATAATAGTAAGCGTTAATAAAACCGTGTTTTTTTTTTAATAACGGTCGAGTAAGAAATATACTATTTTCTAAATATTTTTCTCTTTTTTACTATTTTTAAAAAAATTATCAAGCAATGCTAGTTTAATAAAATAGCAGATATATCTTGCATTTTAATTAAACAAAATATATAAATACCGGCACTACCTGAGCCTGGCTAGAAATGACAAGTTATCAGATTCATTTTTCAATGTTGATGAGAGGGTAATATGCCGTGGTTCTCTCCGGCTGATCAGCTAAAGGGAAAGAAACTTAAAAAAAGGCAATATATAGCTATAATTAAATTAAACTAAGAAGAAGAAAAATTAAATATTGGTGGGTGATTTTGTCTTGTCTGTTAAATTTGTCTTTGTTGTTTAAGTCTTACTGATTTTTCTCTTCTTTATCCAGAACCATCAATAATTTGGCCATCATGGATAAGAAAGAAACAAAAAAGAAAGAGGAAATGAGGGTTTGCAATACTTGCCTCAAGATAGATATCAATGGCTTTGTAGACCCCATCAAAGCTATCTCTTGCGGAATCTGGTAAACTTTCTGCAACTCCTAGAACTTTTGAGGTCTTAAGGTTTTGATCAGGAGATATTTCACACAAGTACTTGTCAATCAATGTGCCAACCTTCTTCAACTTCTGTGAGGACAGCAAATCACTATGAACAAATATTCTCATCAATCTCAATACCAGATTAACATCAAAAACACCTCTATCATGGCCAGAGACAAGCAAGTCATCCAATGTTGCTTGGTCAAGCATCCCACCAATCAACATCTCCAGCTTAGCTCTGCAATCTTTGCTCAGACCAAATCCAGACACAATCCTCAATACTGAAAACAGGCCTCTGCAAGAAAATGAACAGCTCATAGAAATCACCCCGTGGACAGCAGTGTCTGCAAGACCAGCATAGGCTGATCTTGAATACAAAGCAGCTCTTTTTGCTCCACGTTTGCATTGAAGTACTGCCATTTTCAGGAAATGGAGTAGGGATTTTGTGAGGATTAAGCTATCGTTGTCAGTTCCATAAGCCCCCATATTTTTTATTACCCTTTCAATAATCATTGGAGGTAATATGATCAAATCATCAAACCACCATTGTTTGCTCGATGAACGTGGCTTAGTTGACTCAGGAGTGGTTTTAGACGGGGAAGAAAACCTGAACCTAGATGCAGTTTCAGGAGATGATGAAGAGGAAGAAGAGGAAGCAGCAAGAGTTGCAATATCTGTATTATATGCAATCTTTCCCAGTAGTGAAAAAATGAGCTTTTCTACAAGCCCAGATGAATCCGCATTTGTAAGGAATAACTCACAGCTTTTGAGACAGGAAACTGTATCTTGCCAAGACCAGTAAATCATTCCATCAAGAAATGTCTCTGTCTGTTTCAAGAGATTGCTCGTGGATACATTCTCGGTCATGCCAAGAAATACTGCACAGAAATGGAGAAGAGCCACATTTGAAACTGTGATTTTGATTTCGCCATGATTGTAACAGAATCTTGAAACCAGCTCAAACCCATCTGGGCCTCCAGGGAAGTCATCAATTTCAATAATTGAATTCTTAATATGGGATTTTCTCTTTTCTCGCCTGACGATCTTCTTTAGCTTTTCTGAATATGCTGATAGAACTTTCTGCAAGAATGAACTATAAACAATCAGAACTAGTTCAATCAGAAAACCTTGCCTGAAGTTTCAAAGAAGAAAGGAAACTAGCAGTAGTACCTGATTGATAAAGAATGTTTGTTGACCATTAACATTAATTGCAAGATCACAGAGCTGTGGCATTGCTTCTTTGCATCGAATGTAACCAAGAAACTTATGTTTGCCTGATACTGAGAGATGCTCTAAGGATATATGATGACAGCAGACAAGAAAAATCATACACACTGTATAAAGGATACAGTTATCTCATAATACCCCCAAGAAGCATCTTCACGATTGACAAATACCGCAGTAATTTAAAGCTCCATTTGACATTACCGTTGGTTTTTCACTCTGACTTGTAGTTGTGAACAGAATTGTGATCTGTGACGCATGCAGTAGAAAGTGCTTTTTATGATAAAATAGAAAGGGCAAAAAAAAAAGAAAAAAAACAGTTCCAGTGAGTGTTCAATCACTCGGTAAAAATCGACATAAATATGACTTATCTCAAATTAAAAAGAATAATTATTCTTCTAAAATAAAAATAATAAGAATTCCAAAAAAAACAAAATATAAATCCTTTTCACCAACTGGTTTCGATCATGAGTTCACTATGTCGAATAATTTAATAAAAGAAATAACAATAAATATACGAAGCTAACAAAATACATGTTGGCAGTACAAGCTAAAAAGAAACACCACATTGGCCCCGCCGAACGAAAGCGATGACAGGCAATTTTGTCTCCAAGAAGATTTCTATTATTGTATTATTTTTCCCTTGTCTCACCCACTCACACACACGTATGATATATTCTTTTCTATTATATTGGCTTCGGCTTGGCTTCGGCATACGTCCCCACGGGAGTTTTTACACTTTCGGGACATGTGAATAGGGGGCCCAGCAGAGACTTCTGACCCACTGCTACTAATAATATTTCACATGAACAGGAAAACGAAACACACAACAGCACCACTCCTATGTCACGTGACTAGCTATTTGTGGATAAGCTGCGTGTAGAATTTGCTTCAGACCAGAGGGGGCTCTCAATTTGCTATCTTAAATAATTATACTCCATGGAATGATTTTTGACCGAAAAGAAAACGAAAGAGGGGATGTAAAAACCCTAAACAAGAACATATCGAAGCAAAGAGCTAAAGCCATGTACACAAAAAAATAAAGGGTGCGTGTAGAAAGAAGAAGAATTACCAGATGGTGAAGTGGAGTGCTAGAGCCGTCTGTATAACAAAATTTTGTAGGGATTTGGACTTTGTAGAGTTATGAGAAAAATTTCACGGGGAAATTTTATTTTGATGCCGTCCCCGTGCTGGGTGGTGGCAGGCGTTAGGTTAGGCAAGTACCTTCAAAGTTCAAGGATCATGAAACATCGGGGATTTTGGGGAATTGAAAGTCCACGCTAGAAGATTAGCAACGGACAGTTGAGTCAAAGGTGGCCTCCTCTATAGCATCTCTGTGGCCTCCTCTATAGCATCTCTTTCCTTAAATTCGTTTGAGAATGACAAAGGTTGTCATCAAATCAAACATAATGGAAGTTCTATAGAAGCTCGAAACCAAATGATAAACATAATGGCGTTGGCGGCTAAATCAGTACAAAGATTATTTTGAGCATAGGCTATCCAAACGACAGAAAAAATCATATTGTCATTCAATAACCAAACCCAGTACACTTCGAGCCATTGGAAAAAATATGATCGATCTTGCTAACATGCCATCACTCGTAATTGATGCTGAGCTCGTGATTTGCACGATCAAAAGTCTTCATTGTCACCACCTTTCAGGTCCATCCATCCATCCAAGCAAGGGGCGTAATACATTTACTAACACCAGCCAGATTTTAAACTTTGGAAGACATTAAAACAATTTCAAACTAGTCTATCTAACAACAAGAGCACAGATGACCCAGTTCCTAGTTTCTTGATGGTTGCAGTACGGGGAATAACTCAATAAAGTCACATCGGAGCAGGGATTTTAAAATTCCGGATAAGACAAAAATACCAAGTAAAACCAAACTTCATATCAAATGACAGTAACCAAAATTCATATCTGATGGCATCTTTCCCATCGACGTAGAGGGCCAAAACAACCAAGGGTGAAAGCTGAGAGCCTTTACTTCTATCCTCAGTATCGGTACCGATCACGGTCCCTGTCCCGTCCATATTCTCTATTTCGACCATACTCATAATCTCGATCCCGATCCCGATCCCTACTACGACTACGGCGCCTGTCCCTACCATCACGATCTCTGGCCTTGCTGCTTTCCCTGTCATCCCGATCCCTCCCTCTTTCTCTGCTTCTCTCTCTCCCCTCTTTATCACCGACACCTGGCAATATATCATTTTGTTAGCACCGATAACTTTGTCCAAGTAAAATTTTAATACTCCACTGTCCATCTGATTCTCTAATGGATATAACTCCGGTTCATGAATAACATGTACAGACCTATAAGATCAACGTGCTTGGTTTCAATACATGCTTATTTTGCAAATAGAAAATTAAAGAATAAAATAATGCTCAAATACCGATTTCCTCAACCTCCCATCCTGCACGTCCAGCACCTGGAAGCACCTTTCCAGCTTCAGCTTGTTGAGTTTTGGCCCGAAATTTTTTCTTCAGATTGCCAAACTCGTCATATAGCTCTCCATCATCCTGTTATTGGAACGTGAAAAATATAAAACAAGAACGTGTTAAATAATCTCAAAGTCACAGCACCGCAAGAATATCTTACTTCAGCTTCTTTTCTTCGTCTCTTGGTTTCCTCTAATTCTTCTTCATCAAGTTCTTTGTAACCACCACCTCGTCCTCCTCTGTGTGAGCATAGATATGGGCATAATTTTAGCATAGTTTCTACAAGATGTAAAAATAGTAAAACATGAAGTCAAGGAAAGAAGATAACCATTAAGAACTGAAGTTCACCCAACATAACAAAGCAAATATGACTAAGTTATTGCTTATCCACTCAACTAAGGTACATAAACCAAGATTGAGGTTTGTTATGACTCGGTTATTGCTTATCCACTCACCCATATGCTAGTTACAAGGTCTTTGAGTTCATAAAACAGGAACCCTTGTAAAAGGAGAACTGATGAAAGAGTAAGGAAACGTTTTCAGCACCACCAATTTTAGATTTTAGCAAAGAAAGTTGACAATGTTCTATATCATGCAAGCTATATGATGGATCAGGAGTATTTGAGAGACTATGAATTATCATATATCACCTCACACCACCCTCGTTGTGACCAGGTTTATTTGTGTTGCAAACATTGCACTTTGAGCGCTTTGCCCAGTTGATATTGCCACACCTGAAATACAAAAGGAAAAGTAGAAACATAAGCAACCAAAAAAAAGGAGGCTGAATATTTAGCCATGCATTTCAGAAACCTTGCCTACAATATGAATTTGAAGGTCTCAACCAACTGCCAACAAAGGAAACCCAAATACCTTCTTCAAGCTAAAAGCACCGCAGATGGTTTTACAATGTACAGGTCAATGAGCACAATATTACCAACTAAACTTATTATAAATCCAGTACATAACAGCCTCATCAACTACACACCCTTGACTGAATAGCACAAAGCTTCAGAATGCATGCGCACAAATCTATCTACAAAATTCAGCATTCTAAACACAGTCCTGCCATCAGAATAAATCCCTTTGTCCCAAGCTCAACACCTGTTATTTAGATAGATTATATAAGAAATGGGGAGCTACACTCCAACAAATTTTATCAAATCAAACATCATAAAGCAGTCCATTGTATTTCTCCTTCCAGATTGTATTCATGCTCGTCAATGTTGAGTTTGGATCCACCTTAAAACTGGATCTCACTGAAAACATTATCATTCTACTGAACTCATTTAGCCTCACAATCTTCTCCCTTTATTGGTCAGTGATTCAGATTGTTTTATGAGATACAGTTACACGACCATCATCCATCACTTTGTCCAGCAGTAGAAGAAAATACAGAGGAAATGATACTGTATGCTCAAAATCAGAGACTAGCATAGCAAGCGACACGAAATTTAGCAGTTGAACAGCACAAGAAAGTAAACAAATTATGAAACTCGGGCAACCAGAGGCTTACATTGGACAGGTCCAGTCATTTGGACCAAAAAGTCCGGTAGGAGCACCAACTGACCGGCCAGGGACACCAATGTCATTGGCACCGCGTCCCCTCCCATGACCTCCAGCTCCAGCACCACCGCCAGATGGACCAGAAGGCCGGGCACTTGCACAACGGTTGCACACGCCACGAAATGCAAAATTTACATTGGAACAACTGCTTGAACAATAAAGCATAAGTTATTTGCATAAGAAAAGAGGAAGGTGAAAAAAAAAACAGACTAGAGCTAAAAAAGAGCAAGAGCTGCTCACCAATATCACATCACAGACCTTGTATTCGGACACAACCAGTCTCCATCCTGTTGCCAGGCTTTCCCTGAAGCATCGTCCTGTCCTCTACCTCTCCCCCCACCCTCATTCAAATCCTTAGCATTTTCCTCAAACCCGCCAAAATCATTGGGATCATCCACAGAGTTACAAACAGTGTCATCTTTGCTCTTAGATTGTGCTATAAATACTCCAATAATATTACCATGAAAATCCTTGTTGTTAAACCACTCTACAGCAGCTAGAGCGGCATGAGGATCCTCATAAGTAACTGTGGCATCACCCTTAGGCTCATTCGTCATTTTGTCACGGTACAGCCATATCTTAGGTCGACCAGTTCTCTTGTCCTTCTACTCATTACAACAAGGAATAAAAAGTAAATAAAAGAATTAAACTAAGAAATCCCTCGACATAAAAGGAAGCAAATAGTACAGGTAGATGCTTAAAAAAACAGACGAAATAAAAAAGTACCTGGCAAAACTCCATACCTTTAACAACCCAATAGTGCCAAAATATCCAGCCAACATAATGTCATCGGTCCCTTCAGGTAAATTACTAATATAGATAGTCCCATTAGAAGGGTCTCCTTTCCCTGCATAGCTTGCCATATTGCTACAATCTCATCAAACTCAATAATCCCTGCCAAACAGACAAACCACATTAATTCCTAACCTAACAAATACCCTAAACATTAAATCAACTAAATAATTTGTTCATCTAAGAAAATAAAAATAAACAAAACCCTAATTAATTAATGTACCTCTAAAGAAGGTGCTTCGAAAATAAAATCGGATTGAGCCGTCTTCAATATCACGATCGGTTGATTTAAAAATTAGGGTTTTCTTCTTCGGTCGTCGATTCACTTCCACGATAATTTAAAGAAATCGCCAAACAGGAAGTTGAATAACAGAAAGATAAGCTCTGCTGAGTGCTGTCTATCTGTTTCGAACTGTAAGTCTTTTGGGTTTTTTTTTTTTTTCCTCTTTTTTAAACCTTCAATGGATTTTACATGGATTGGGTGCTTCCGCGGTAGTTCCTACTGGATAGGGCAGCCGCTATGCAGCGGATTCGCATTTTTTATATATAAAAAATTATATTTTGATGCCGCAGATGTGTTTCAGAAAAAAAAAAATCATGTTATAATTCCGATAGAGTTTAATAAGTGGATTTTATTTTATTTAGAAAATAAAAAAAATGAATTTTTTTTTTTTTTGTAAAAACACACTGTAACTTATAAATAAAACCTTGAAAGTATGTAATTAAAAAAAAAACAAAAACAAACACTATAGTCATCTTGAAATAGGGTGAAGGAAATGTAATATAGGTAATAAAAGACAATTCAAACCGATTTTACTTATAAAATTTGTAGTTTTAATTATAAAATTGAAATAACTACACAAAGCTATTTTTTTATATAAAAAAATAAAATTGAATGATGAAATAAAAAAATAGTAAAAAAAAAGATGTTGGCCCACGTTAATTTTTCAAACTCGTGACTCAGGTCATTGGACTAGAAGCACCATATATAAAAAAACCATGACGCTCAATCCCTGACAAATCAAATATGAAAGGATAAAATTCAGGAAAAATCAATTACATAAAAGCATCTAAAATTAAAAAAAAACAAGCAATTAAAAGAATGATGGTGAAAATCAAAATAAAAATAAATTATAAGGCAATAGTAATTTTTTGATCTAGAGGATTGAATTGAAAAGAAAATTAAATTTACCAAAAGAAAAAATAAATAAAAAGAGTGAGGATCGATATAGAAAAAAACAACACACCGTGGATTTGGATTGAATGGTGAAATTCAAAACTATTGCAAAATTACAAAGGAAAAGATGATCAAATTGAAGAAAAAAATGTGCGATAAATTAAAATTGAAAGATTAAATTGAAAAAAAATAAAACTCTAACAAAGAAGCCAGGAGTAGAAATTAAAAATAAAAAGAGTAAAGATTAAAGCTGAAATATCAATAGCAAATAAGATCGTCCTGTATTTCTTAGGGTAGAAGATAAATAATAGGAAAAAAAAAAGGTTGATTGATGACAAACCATCTCTTGATAGCCAACATATGTTATGCCGACAAGAAAAGGATACAGTGGCACATCAAACAACACGACGAACAAGCATTTTATGTCACCCGAAGGCACCGCATGTGCACCCAAGATGCATGACCACCTCCTCCTATACACCAACAATGTTTTTAGAATAATTAATATTTAACTGCTATACAAAAATCAAGACACCTTTAATTACCATTGTAATTACAAACATGTGTGTGTAAAATAAACAAAAGAGATGACCAAAAGGCCCCTGAACACTGATGGTTTTATTGTTTTTATTTTAGAAGTATACTTTGTCAATTCATTGTACATGAATAAGTGATATATATATATATATACCCTTCTTTGTTAGTTTTATAATTTTTTGATTTTCAGAACAATCAAGTCATTTTATTACACTTGAAAAATAAAAATACAATTATACACCCAGACAATCATTCAATAACTAATATATAGTGTGAAAAGATCAAAACATCATTAACATAAAAAAAACAATTATTTTTTAGGTTAGGAATATCACGTCCTTATCACAGTAGATAGTAAATAGTAAAGACGAGTCTAAATGCATAATGTTTTTGTCTTTATTTCATATTTATTTTTTGTTTTTTAATATTTGTATATCAAAACTATAAAAAAATTTAATATTTTTAAAGAGAAAAAAATTGAAAATCATTTCAAAAAAACATATCGAGTTGTGCCACTGTCCCTGTTTGTTTTTATATTTCAAAAGCACTTTTGAAATAATTTAATTTTTTTTATTTTTTTTACTTCAAATTAATATTTTTTGGTGTTTTTATATTATTTTAATGCGCTAATATCAAAAATAATTTTTAAAAAATATAAAAATTATTATTTTGATATATTTTTAAGTAAAAAATCATTTTAAAAAACAACAACAACCGCACTTTAAAAATCAACTTTAAATGGAACATAAAGTTAAGGGCTATTGATTTTAATTTATGGCATGTAGATGGAGCAATTAGTTTTACAATAAAATCTTACTATTGATTTTAATTTAATGATCACGGATTTATAGAATATGATCCATTAACATGACTTTGAATATGTAAGAAGATTCTCGCGCGCGCGTGCATATACACATTTTCTCGAGTGTTATTTTTAGAAGAACAAAAAAAAAGAGAGGCCCATCATGCGAAGGGCATGGCCGAGCATCACGTGTAAAGAGCATCACTTGCAGAAACCTGCTAGGTGGAACTTGGAAGACAGCAACTCTCTATACTACTGAAATCACCAGAACTATACGTGTACGTGTGAATGCGGTGTTTGTGTAAGTGTTTTTTTTATTTTTCAAAGGATTGTTCGCTAGAGTTTTCGCCCCCTTTATCTTGCAGTCTGGTTTGGAAAAAAAAAAAAAGTATTAACTATTGATGGGATGGAATTGATAAAAAAAGAAGAAAACTAAAAAAAAAAAAAAAATGTTTTTGCTGTATCTCTCATAGTGATTTGTTTCCTTCCTTTGGCTTTTTTTTTTATTAAACTTTATAACTCACTTTTTAGGAGGGTATTTTAGTCTTGTAATTCAAATTTAAATTTACGGGTTAAATCAATTGACATGAATTTTCCCCCTTGTTTTCTAATTGATTTTTTAAACCTCAACTCAACACTAGATTATCTAAGAATTAGATTTCATGGTTTATTTTGATTTGATTTTTATGATGTTATCTTTATCTCATGACTCGGGTCACGAGCTTGAAGAGTTGATTCAAATTATTTTTTGTGTTATTTTTTAATTAATTTTTCAATTTTAATTACATCATTCGACATTAAATTTATTGGTCTATATTAACTTGAGTTATTTTCTTATCTTTTTTTTTTAACTTCAACTTTTTTATATTGAGTTTGTTAAAAACTAAATTTTATAATTTATTTTGATTTCAAACTAACATATTAATTCCAATGGATCAAATCCTATATAATACTATGTTATCTCAATATTTATAAAAAAATCACTATAAATATAATTATTTTTTACTATTCATCCAATTTATTCTAGTACCCACCAAATAAACTTATATTAAAATAATCCTTACATGTTTAAAATTATTATTTTAATAGAAAAAATATTAGTAATTACTAAGATTTTTTTTATATTAAAAAAAAAAGCTGATCTCACCGACAGTATGTACCAGTGAGGGGCAGTGATCTAATTGTACGGAACTGGGCAGCAAAGCCTTACAAAACCCTTTTTTCCCTTTCAAGTTTCAATATTGCATTTATAATTGAAACATCACATCACAAGTTCAGTTTCTCTCAGATAAAGTTTTCCAACAGTATTATCAGATTTTTTTTTCCCATCACACCTCCTTTTTATCTCTCCCATAAAATCAACACATCTACAACTTAGAGGGTGTTTGAGAGTGTGATAGTAGTTGCTTTTCAAATAGCTTTTCGTGCTGAAATACATGCCAATGATGTTTTTTTATTTTTTAAAAATCATTTTTGATATCAGCACATCAAAACGATCCAAAAAGTATAAACCACACTCAATTTTAGCAAAAAAAAATAAAAAAAATTTGAAATTCGCTGAAAAACAGGTTGAACAGCAAAGCCAAACGCTGTCTTAACATTCACTTTCATATCACGTCCCTTCCATTTTCTAGATCCAGTCTAAAAGTTAAAGATTATAGTCAAATCCAGTCCAATTCCACGTGTAGATCACGTAGCGGTGACTCGAGATCTAGATATGGACACAATTCAGCTTGAAAATTCAAAAAACTTTTTTTTTATTATTAATATGAATATAATGCAGCTTAACTTATATATATCTTAACTAATTATATGAATTTTAAAACTATTAATATAAATTTCTAGTAGTTCTAAAATTTATAAAACTCGAACAGAAAAATTTAAAAAATAAACCTAAAACTTAGCAGATGAAGCTATATCTCTATAGTTAAATTCAAATATTCAATAACCTTTGTTATTTCCACTAGGAACCAAGGATGGCAATGGATAATGGCAGGGTCAGATTTTTCTATGTTCAAGTCTGATATAAAAATATCTAAATCCACCACTCAACTTCACCTCCAATCCAGCAGACAAGATTAGATGAAAAATCATCTCCATTTGACAAATACCTAACGTGACCTGATTTTTTAAATATATTAAAATAAAAAACAAGTTTAAAAAATAAAATATTTTCATCCATAAGTCATGGAATAAAGTTTAAACTTCAAATCCATACAAAAAACCACGAGAAACTTTACTAATAATAAGATAAAAATCAATATATCGCACTGAAAGGTAAAAATACAATTCTATAAAATAAAAAAAAAATTAAAAAATCGAGTGAACTCATCACACACCCTATTTAATCATATCAAATTTAAATCGAATAAAATTTAATTCAATCGTACAAAATTGGCATCTCTGATCGAAACCTAGCTAGATGGAAAAAGGGCAAAGGTTAAACTTTAATAATGAAAAAAGAAAAATGAACAGATCACCCGTTGAATTGCAGGTGAGAGGGATAAGAATTTGGGCCGGCCCTACAGCTAAGACAAATAATTCTGGATTTCTTTCAAGCTGCAGGGAGCATTGGGCATTGTTTGGCCCATACATCCCTCAAATTCCATAACAGAGCAGATCCTTCCCCCTTCTTCCTCCGCTTCTTCTTCGTCTTCTTCTTCCCCTCTGGAACTTCACAGATCATGAGAAGAGATCAATCAAATTCATAATTCCGTTTTAGCATTTGTCTAAAACCACGATGAATCCACCAGATAAACCACTTCCAAAACCACTCTCTTCTCAAGACTGGGAATCCCTAATCGAGGATTTCCAACAAGGCGGTCCACGCCACCACAAATGGACTGCACCACACCTACTCCAATCTCTCCTCGACCAAGCCTTCACTTCTCTCCTAAAAAAAGACTTCCCTCTCAAGCTTCCTCTCCTTCTCCTCCTCGAAGAATTCTCCGAAACGTTTTTCACTCATGAAACGCATCTCAATCGCCTCCTCGAATCTCTCCGCTCCGTTATACAATCACCCCTCGACGGCGTAACCATCTCGTATTATTTAAAAGAACAATTCATGGTAAGCACCACTTCGATTTTCGTAACCGTAAACGCGCTCGAGAAATTTCACGCGCGGTTCATTGAGGGTTTGGTTGAGCTTCTAGTGTTGGTCATTAACAGGCCAAATCACAGCATGGATAGGCAATCACGCGCGATTGCGTGCGAGTGTTTGCGGGAATTGGAGAAATGTTGGCCGTGCTTGTTGTCTAATATTGGTGGGCATTTATGGAGTTTGTGTCAAAATGAGAGAAGTCATGCTTGCCAATCTTACCTGTTGTTGTTTACTAGTGTTGTTTTTAATATTGTTAATACCAAGTTGAATGTTTCGATATTGAATACTTCGGTGCCTTTAGTTCCGTTTAACGTGCCGCAATGGGTTTTGTCTGGTGGGGATGAGAATGGGATTGGGAGTAAAGAGGTGGTCGTGGGGTTGAATTATAAGGAGTTGAGGAGAGCTATGGCGTTTTTATTGGAGTCTCCGCAGGTTTTGACACCTAGTGGGATGATGGAGTTTTTAGGGATGGTAATGCCTATGGCTGTAGCTTTGGAGTTGCAAGCGTCGATGTTGAAAGTGCAGTTTTTTTGGATGATTTATTCGTTTGATCCGTTGTCGTGTCATGTTGTTTTGACGATGTATTCTCGTTTTCTGGATGTGTTTGATGGACAAGAGGGAGAGATTTTTTCTCGATTGTTGTTGATTTCGAAGGAGACACACCATTATTTGGTTTTTAGATTGCTTGCTCTTCATTGGTTGTTGGGGTTGTTAAGTAAATTGATGTTCAGTGGAGAGGTTGGGAAATATAAGTCAATTTTTGAGTTGGGTTTGAGGTTTTATCCAGCCGTGTTTGATCCACTTGCATTGAAAGCGTTGAAGCTGGATTTGCTTGCCTTCTACTCTATATGTCTTGATAGGTTGAAACTTGAGAGTTTTTCCGGTGAGGAGGTGGGTATTGGGAAATCTGCTGCTAAGCTGTTTGAAGATGGTCTGGTTTCTGTTTCGGCTTTCAAATGGTTGCCTCCTTGGAGTACAGAAACTGCCGTGGCTTTCCGTGCATTTCACAAGTTCTTGATAGGTGCCTCATCTCATTCTGACAGTGATCCTTCCACCACTAGAACACTCATGGACTCTACCATCTTCCATACCTTGCAGGTACTTTATTCTGTTCTTTTTGCTGAAATTTTATTCTAATTGTTACTTTATCTGAATAGATGTAGCAGAATCACAATATAATTTACGAAGTCAGTTGTCTTTGAATTTGGTATGTCTTCCTTTAGCATTTGTTAAAGACTTTCTTCATTCTTTATATTATGAAGTTTGACATGGAAAAACAATGGAATATAACTGAAAAAATGTTTCCGACTTATGCTCGGTGTGCTAGTTTTAAACAGAGTTGAGGATCAGAGAGTATAGGGCACTCCATTCTCAGAGGCATGTTTATAGAATGCTGTTTTTACATGTAGCTAGATCATATTCGATTGCACAAGTTGTGGAAGGACAGTTGTGTGGGAATAAACACTGTTGAAAGCATGGAATCTGAATGACAAAGGAGAAAAAATTGGCTTCAAGTTCTTGCCTTTTTGGAGCTGCTATTCCAAGTTTACAGTGCCATCTTTGAAAAATGTCTGATAAGAATTTCTATAAACCTTGTAAGAGTTTTTCATTGGTGATCACACACGGTAATATCCTGTAAGCTATGCTATACATTGAACACTTGGAAATAAAATGTTGGACCAAGAGGTAAACGCACAATGTTATTTACTTATAGTTTAGTCCTTAAATAATCTGCTATAAACATTAAAATTTTCCATTCCATCAAAAAACATGTTTTGTGGTCTGCTTTGATAAGCTTCCTTTTCCTACGTATTCTATTATGTTGGATATAACTATCAAGATTCCTGCCACATGTTTGGGCTTGAAGGAGATATATTTCAATCTCCACCCCAATTTTGAAGGTTCAGCGTGCAACTAAGGGCAAGAATAAACTTGTTGCACCGAGCAGCATGTCATCTTGAAGAATATAGGCTAGGTATTGTTGATTTTTGTAGATTAGGTTTTATAACACTTTAAATGTCTGTTTATTTCCCAATAGAAATAATAAGTATGCAGAAAAGTTTACTAGGAATTCATATCCTGGGTCTTTTTTAATGTGGAAACAGACAGGGCCTAAATTTCTCATCTTTTAAAGCATTTTTCTCACTATTTACAAGGAACATAGTGAAGCGTCTTGCCTGATTTCTTGAGTTTATGGGTTGTGGTTTCAGAAGTGGGGTGGATGGAGCTTGGCCACAAGCTGTTTTGTCTCTCATAATGTTGATGTTTCCAACTTTCTTCTGTTTAGGGGATGCTAGTGGACATGACATTGCAGTTTCAGAGATTGGTCCCTGTCATTGTTTCTTACACTGATCGCTTGTTAGGCTGTCAAAAGCATCGCTGGCTGGGAGAGCGCTTGCTTCAGACAGTTGATGAGCTTCTGCTTCCAAAAGTCAAAATAAACTATAAATTGTCTTCTTACCTGCCAATATTTGACAGAATTGCAGAAAACAGTACAATACCTCCCAGGGGATTGTTGGACCTACTTGACAAGTTTATGGTTTTTCTTGTCGAGAAACATGGCCCTGATACAGGGCTGAAAACTTGGTCCCGGGGAAGTAAAGTTCTTGGCATTTGCCGAACTATGCTGATGCACCACCATAGCTCTAGATTGTTCCTTGGGTTATCTCGCCTTCTTGCTTTTACATGTCTATATTTCCCTGATTTGGAGGTTCGTGACAATGCAAGGTATGACCAGAGAAATTGCTTGCATTTCAGTGTTGTTTAAGTTTGACAGACTCTTTCCATGTAAAATAATCAAAATCTGGCTCTGTTAACTATATGGATCTGTTTGGAGATAATTACCTATTATAATCAGTTGTCATTGACTTTTCTTCTTTAACCGTGGCTTTTTATAGGATCTACCTGCGAATGCTGATCTGTATACCAGGAGTGAAGCTTCGAGACATACTGAACCTGGGGGAGCAACTCGGTAATTCTCCATCCTCACATTCCAGTTCTTTCTTCAATGTTCACTCTCCTCGACAGCATTATCAGAATCTCAAGAAATCCAGGAACATCTCAGCCTACATTCACATTGAGCGAACAAAACCACTGCTTGTTAAGCAAACCTGGTCCTTGTCCTTGTTACCTTTGGGTGATGGGAGTGCTAAAGCTGGTTATCTAGAGAGCATAAGGGATAGTGAACCTTTGGTTGATGTAAGAGATCTGAATGGCAATGAAAATTTGCTGACTGCCCCAGAAAATGAAAGAATCTATCAGTCTCAGGAGCCGTTACGCGTAATGGATTCAAAAATTTCGGAGATCTTAGAAATATTAAGGAGGCATTTCTCATGTATTCCTGATTTTAGGCACATGCCTGGGTTTAAGGTTAGAATATCCTGCCATTTGAGATTTGAATCTGAGCCTTTCAATCATATATGGGGGGACAATTCACCTACTAGTCAGTTGGATGGAGTAGATGGTCTTCCTGCCATATATGCAACTGTCCTTAAATTTTCATCCTCGGCACCATATGGATCTATCCCATCATATCGCATACCTTGTCTTCTCGGTGAACCTCCCAGGAATGATGATATTTCCGGCCAGAGTGTTTCACTAGACATTGTTCCCATAGAAAATGGTGCCAGAGAAGAGGAAAGCTTCAGAGCTCCTGTAACAATTGATTTGGAACCACAGGAACCAACTCCTGGTCTAGTTGATGTTTCCATTGAAGCAAATGCAGAAAATGGTCAGGTCATCCGTGGTCAACTTCAAAGTATCACTGTAGGTATAGAGGACATGTTTCTCAAGGCTATTATCCCATCTGACATTGCTGAGGATGAGATACCTGCTTATTATTCCCAGTTATTCAATGCTCTCTGGGAGGCGTGTGGTGCTCCTTCCAACATAGGGCGGGAGACATTCCAATTAAAGGGGCAGAAGGGTGTTGCAGCAATAAGCGGAACCCGATCAGTCAAGCTACTTGAAGTTCCTGCAGACTCTCTGATCAGGGCCACTGAGCAGTATCTGGCACCCTTTGTTGTTAGTGTGATTGGTGAACCACTTGTTAACATGGTGAAGGATGGGGGAATAATCTGCAACATCATATGGAAGGATTCTGCATCAGATTCCTTTCTTGAAAGCACCACGTCAGTTACTGGTTTAGAAAGAGGTCCCCTTCACCTTACCTATGGTGAAGATGATGAGAGTGGAAGTTCAATAAATACTAGTAAAAGAAACATGGGCTGCTTTCTTGTATTGATATTTCTTCCACCAAGGTTCCATCTCCTTCTCCAAATGGAAGTAAGTGATCTTTCAACCTTGGTTCGAATTAGAACTGATTGCTGGCCATGCTTAGCTTATGTTGATGATTATCTGGAGGGTTTGTTTTTGGCATAGAGATGAAAGGTTTTTTCTATTAGAGTATTTCTGCACAGAGGTAGATCCCCCTCTTCTGCTCAGGGATTAGAACTCATCTAAATTTCCTCATCTACCACTTCTGTGGCTGCGGCGAGATCATTTGCATTTTGTTCTTAATTCTTTCTATGGATTGTTTTGCACAAAGAAGGGTAATTTTTTGGCACCCAAAAACAAACTGTTCTGTAAATACCCTGCAAGAGAGCCCTCGTTTTTGAATCGTGATAGTGTATCGGAAATATAAGGATGGATTTTTGGATAGCATTCATATCTTTGGCAAATCTGCAAGTTTGTACCTGATTTGTAAAGCAAACTAATAATTTTTTTTTTTCAGTAGACATTCTTTTATTATAGGGGTGAAGAAGATTTTTTTAGTTGTTAATGGAGCTTAATAGCAGTATTTCTGTATGTTCTCCGTCCTGACAATACTGTAAACTCCACAATAAGGAAAGCGAAAGGGGGAGTATCCCTTTTCCGGAGTCAGAATGCTTCTGAAGAGAAAATTTGTTGAGGTATGTAGAACTTTTAATTTTTAACGCAAGCTACGGAATTAATCATGCAGGGGATATTCAAGCAGGGGATATTTTATCAGTTAGAAGATGAATTATCATTTATTTATGTTCTCTAGGTCCTATAATCTCTACAGTGATAAACAGGAGTATAAGTATGTTGAACTTGCCAGCCAACAAGTATCTATATTGAAAGAGGTGTGTGTGTGTGTAGAGACAGGGAGCTCTGCAGTGGGAAGTGAATTGTCAATAACACTGATGTGTTTGTTCCATTATCAACACTTTGACAGTCAGATTACAGCGAACCCAAATCTCAAAATTATATGGTAGATGATGGCGTTTCCCTTGACAACAGGACGACTCTCAGCTGCAATTATACCAGCAATGTTATCCAAGGATACTTGCTCCTGATGTGGAGCAACTCGACCAAGGGATCTGCAATGTCTTCTCTCTCCCAAGGCATTTCCACATAACAGCAACTCCGATTTCAAATATTGAAGTCAAGCAATCTCGCATGTATTGCTTGCTCGCATAATTGTTTGCGGTTGTTGTTGTTGATGCTCATGCTCGCCTCTTAATCTCCTCCTCGTAGAAGTATAGGATCTCTTCTTTCCACTTGTCCAGGCAAAGCCATCTTAACGAAGTTGTGAAGGTCCAGACCATCTTCAAACATGTCATCTGTCGGCCTCTTCCCGGAAAATATCTCTTACAGGAGAATGCCAAAGCTATAAAAGCTATAAACATCACCGTATGTTTATGCCTCTCCTCCCATGCCATTGTCTGCCATTCAAGTTGTCGGTCGTCTAAAAGCCTAACTTTGCATGGAATATTGGAAGATCAGCTTGCTATTTCTTTTTTATCTGCCTACTTAAACTGGGTTTAAGTGGCTTGAAAGCTGAAAGAGCTTCTAGGCTACGGCAGTGTCACAATGGTTTGTTGGTTACCCCTAATTATTAAACTGGGAGGATTTAATTTGTTATAGGATGGGCACTTCAAGAGAATTCTAGTGAAGTAATAGGAAATAATACGAGTAAGTACCTGGAGCAACAAGCGCTACATAGAACCCTCGAATGTTCCTTGTTGAAGGTTTAGTACCGATGATTCTAGACGCCACCTTGAACAGACGAATCACAGTGGAGTCTAGAAGACATCTCGTGACGCGGACGATCTAAATGACCGGAGTATTATGTGGAGTCGAATGACGGAAGGGTCCCTCCATTCACCGGATGTCATAGAAGGGATAGATGGTGGGCGAACCATCTGCAAAATCAGAAGATCGTTCCAACCGGGTTCATATAATCACAACCCAAGGGATAGATGACATCATCTGTTATTCGGAGTTCTAAAGGCTATCTCCTTAGATTTTATCAAAACGCAAAATATAGAAAGGGAGAAAATCCTATCACCTGCGTTTCGTTGTCAGCCACTGCAGAGATCTTAGGTTGGGATATATATATATATATATATAGACAGGCGCGCAGCTAAGAGGGAGGCTCTAGATAAGCTTTTCGCTGAATTCTATCTGATAACCTGGATGACACCGCACCCACAAAAAGTGGGGGCGATAAATATCACTAGCAAAGTATCTATCGGTAAATTCAACAAGAGCCTAGTTCCTAGCCAAAAATAAAATGAGCTTATCCAAAAATCAACAAGCTATCTTCGGTCGTGTGTTCTCCTCGATTCTGATTGCTATCTTGCAGAATCATTAGAGCTTCTATTTTTCGCACCTGTATGCCTATCTTCCTTCTGATCCGGTGAAGACTTTTGCTTTCTTAACATCTCCTCCCCATATCGACGCCACAAAGTTTCCCTCTCTTTTCGAGGCATCTTGTTATACCTAGGATCAGGCTTCAGAAGACGTTTAGCAGTTGACCATGAATCAAGGACTGTTTTCCCGTCTTCTGTCTTCTGGGCTGCTGCTTCAGCAATTATAACTCCAGCTAACAAATCTTTGAAAACATTTGTACACTGCTGGGAAAAAAAATATGTCAGATGGTGAGACAGTCGCATTACAGATCCACTAAATGAAATCCATTAAGATGCCCTTTGATTATAGCGTACTTGCATTTAAGAAATATTACGTCATGCAGCATCTTGACGTGTTCCCGAAAGAGCTTCTCTATATCAGATGGATCTAAATCAGGATTTGTCTCACGTCCTTGCGGATCCTTCTCCAACCTTGGTTTCGACTCGGTCCAAGATGCCTAAGTAACAGTTAAGCCAAAAGGTCAGCACTATAGATGGGAACAAAACGAACCCAAACCCCATCCAACAATGTTCATGAAAAGTTAGCTCAGTTACACAAGAAACCTGATAGATTTTAATTATCAGAATCATCTAGTAGACTTTGTCTAATTAGTTAAGCGATAGCAGGCAGCATTGCACACTTCAGTACTCTGTGGCAAACATATTATGAAATAACAAGGACTGGCTTCCATTTTTAATTTAAACTGTAAGAAGAATAGTTTACTAGCTGATGTTGAATTTGGGTCTATGATGTTCAGTGTTTAGCAAGCACTGCATCGTACAGAGGGATCGATGGTACTATGACAGCTACAATTCAAGTATGACATTGAACCCATGCAGTCAACTAATTCAGCAAAACCTTTGCTGGAACAAGGTCTGTAACAAAATTTTAATTTTATTGGAATTGCTGAAGGTCGATTTTTTAATATTGACATGTCTGGTACCACCAGACTCTGCACAGTTATCAATAACAAACCTGAGGGTCCTTGGTTGTTTCCACAAGCAAAGCTTGAAAAGACGCAACTGCTTCATTCCTTCGAACCTTCACTCGCACGCTTTCCATTTCTTGTTCCTTTCCATTTCTTGTTCTTCTCTTTCCTTCCGTTTTCGCAACTCTCGCTCCCTCTCCTTCAACTTGTCATGAACTGAGGTGGAAGAGAGCTGGACAAATTTACATCACTCAGTTCAGAACAAGTTTCCAATTCATCACAACTCTCGCTCCCTCTCTATAATTGTTCCAATTGCTGCACTAAAGAATCCAAGTCACTGTACCACAGACATGTCCTATGAAACATATACAATTATAATGCATCTAGCTTTATCTCGTCAGACAGGGCCATTTTGGTCTCTCTTTCTTTCTTCATCTTCATCTTGTTTCTTTCTTTCTTTTTTGGAAAAAAAGAGTTGAAGAAGAAAATGTTATCAGAAGAGAAGGAAATCATGCATACAAGGATAATAAGGTATTCAAGTGTTAGAACTAGAACATTTCCATGCACGATGATACAAATTTCAAAAAGCATGCATCTCATCACCTTTAATAAAATTTATTATTTATCACCTGCATCCTCATCATTTTCTACCAATTTACCCATTTTTACATAACAACAAACAGAGAACAGGCAAGACTGAGATGGACTTTTTGGCATCTCTTATTCCTTATCACCTTGGTTCCTATCATAATCTAGCAATTTTGTGTATTGAACATGATTAATATAAAAACAATCATCAGACATGATGTAAACCACTATAGATGGTAGTAGCAGCAAGTAAAGCAACAGACCGTGTTTGCATAAAGTAGATGATTGGCAACATCAAAGAATCTGGAAATCTTATTGAATCCCTGCTGTATTCCCACCCCTCGTTAATCCCAAATATAAATATTATACCAAGCACAAGAACCAGTTCATGAACTAGAAAAAATGAACTGATCAATCCTATCAGTAAAAACTTGCAATGAACTTAGTACTACATAAATGTACAAAAGTTTCATATAATGGTTTATCAGAAAAAAGATTAAATTGATCAAGAATTGCAAACATCCAAATATACAGACTAATATTTCCAAATGTGTGTTTTAATTCTTTCCTATTAAGAGAGTTTTTTTTTGCACTAAAACTACATGTCCCTCTCTGTCTGTTTTTTGTATTGACCTGATAATCTTTCCAAAGATCAGCATTCTCCATCTAGCTTTTAAACTATACTTCACAAGTAAAATCCCTCCAAGTAACACAAAATTCAACCTTTTATTGCAAAACAAGTGACTTCCTTTTCCTTCTGATTTACTTATTTGGATCATTTTCACAGCTGATTTTACACTTTATCACTAGTTACAAAAACAAATTTCCAGACCAGCCACAACTAGCGGCTTAATTGCAGCTTCTTGAGCAGAAAAATGATTTTGCACATGGTATATACTTGAAGTTCATAATCAATTTTGCATTATTTGACACGATCATAACTCGAATATTTCCAGTGGCCTGAGATACAAATATGTGACAATCTATATAACACATGCAGAGGGCGAAGCACATGGATATTTAATTTCTTGATACTACAAATCAAATTCTTTTGTCTTTGCAATTGCTGTCAATGGATCAATAAAAACTGGGCGATTCATTGTCTTGTTAGGGTACTATTTAAACAACAACCCAGATTCATAGATTTGAAACTTTTCCTATGTTCCAAAAGCAAAATGCAGTCAAACAGCAGTTGCAATAATTACAGAGATTGTAGTCAAGCATGACAGAGAGCAGTTTCCAATATGTGCCAAGCCAATAATTTATACCTGTTCCTCCCTTTTGCCCCTTGCATCTCGCTCTGCTTTCCCCTCTGCGGCTTTTAATTCAGACAAATACTCGTTGAAGAAAACCTCTCTATCCTCATGCTTTACAGATTTGTATCTTGGGTCGTTCCTTAGACTATCCTTGACCTAAAATTAGCACAAATAACATCAATACAAGGCTATATGTCAAAAATTTAACATATAGCATGGATATGCATTAATTGATTTGAAAAAACACAAAATCATCCCTGCATAGATTCAGTGCCTCAGCTATGTGGTCGATATGCAAAAACTAACCATATTCCAACCTAGAGGCATAAAGCATTGCTTATGCTGGTTTACTTTCTTCCAATATGACCAAGTTATACACTCAATCTTTTACCCAAAACAACTTCTCAATAGTCAATTCATCTTGTCCAAGTCAGTTTTTTAAATTTCCATGCCATTCTCTCCAGGAAAGTCCTCTATGTCCTACATATCAGTCCATTCAACTATAATTATACCTAACAGCATTCAAGATCCTTGTCAAACTACACTGTGACCTAACAAGGTCCAAGATTGTCGGCGCTTGAATTGAACAGCTACTGTTTGCATTGTTACCAGCTGAATTCTCCAATGGAGGAGCATCTGCTACGACTCCGGCTTCAGTGGAAGTTGGCGGAGGCTTTACTTCTCGTCGCGGTAACCAAGCTGGCGATTCCATTATTTTATCTACAGAGTAAAGAAGCGAGTAAGAATTCAAATACAAACTGAGTGAATGGTTTTCTTGTTAACTTTGACGAGATCAAAAGGAGAGATAAGAATCACCTTTGAGAGAGTGGAACTAGTTGGGATTAAAATAACAAATGCAAAACCCTGATTTTATTTCCTTTGTATGGAATAGAGGGTGACAATAGGCAGGAGCGGAGACGAAAGGGGTGATGGGGTAATGAGAAGGGCTGTCGTATCGTCGAGTCAGAGAGAGTGTCGTTTGACTAAAGCGCGTGCTGGAACCGAACTCGTCGTCCGCTATGCCGTGTGTACGGATTATTGTATTGTACTTGGGTCGGGACGGGTCCAGCCCGGTTACCTCTTCCTTTTTAACAAAATATGGTTTTATTTGTGAAAATGTAAGGGGGGGAAATTCAGCACTTCTTCCATTGCCTTTGTTTTTATCCTTTTATCTGTTCAGGCCATGCGTGAAATCTTCACGCTTCCAGTCTCTTCTCTGGTGACTTCACATGCCAGGAGTTCTCAGCACTCAGCAACTTTGAATATGTATTATAAATCGATTAGCATGCAAAATTTAAAGAATTCGATAAGATTTTTATAGAAACGCATCCCGAGTTCAATGAATATTGAGATAATAGCAGGTGCATTGTATCGATTACAGAGAGAAACGAGGTGTCAGATGTCGTTTTTTGTTTTCCATCGAGAGATAGACAGCGCATTGGGTTTGAATACATGCATGAACACGTCGAACCTGCAAGGCGAGGAGAAAGTTGTGTTCACAGATGCTTCAGTCTGGAGTCTGGACTTCCATTAATTGTCAAATTTCCTGCACAAGAACTATAGTCTATCTTAACTCGATAATTACCGTTCACGTTAGGTTTGATATTTGTTTGTTTGATATCTTGATGCATGCTTTTAAAGTGTATTTTAAAAAAAAATACTTTTAAATATTTATTTTTTATATTAACATGTTAAAACTATTAAAAAGATATAAATTTAATATTTTTTAAAATAAAATATAATTTTAAAATAGAATGAAAAATCATGAAACAGTAATAGATCATTTGTGCGCGGTATGCGGTATGTCGTGGATTAAATTAATTAACTCAGTATTATTTTATTGATTTAACATATCTAAATGTTACTTGAGCTGAAATAGTAGTTAGACTTAGTAAATTTTAAAATGATATATTTTTAAAATAACATATTGATATAGTGATATATTAAAATAATCTAAATTAATTTAGATTAATATATTAAATTCATAATCAAATTATAAAATTATAATAATCTCTTTAAATAAATAAAAAATATAAAGCTATTACAAATTAACTCCATTTTTCATCGAATATGATCAAGTCTAGACTACCAAGCAACTATAGTAAAATAAATAATTTTATTTTGTCAAAACAAGAATAAAGATGGATCATACTTCTCGAACTCATGGTAGAACCCATCCTATCTTTTATTAAACGTGCATTGTAGTCAATAATTAAATCGTAAGCTTTCTTCCAGGAGAACGGGCTTCGAGAGGGCAAAAAATTTCAAAGGCAGCACATTTTCATTAAAAAAAGAGAGAGTAAGATCAAACGATTAAAAAAAAAAGAGTAAAATCAAACGAGAGAGACGATGAGTATCACAGGGATGAAACATGATAAAACATGAAAACAATATGTTTTAATTCTGATGAGTATTGCTTTTAAACTTGTAATGTACGTAGCAATGAATATAAATCACTATTTTTCACTCTAGTTTATAACGAGTATTTTTCTAAAACTAGCTTAGAAGTTGGAATGTTAATTTTCTTACTCGTTAATTAAAATCATGATAAAAAAATATATGTAATCTATATAATTAATTGCTGAGATAACAATATATATATATATATATATATTACCATTCAATCGTCATCTTTTTATTAATTTTTTATTAAATCTAATACATATTTGACGATTCTTGCTTTTACACTCAGCATTGAAAAAAAAGTAATAAAAGTCAATGGTCCATATGTGAATGCAAAGACAAACAGTGAGATGCTTGGAAGAAACACCCGGTCAATTTACTGAAAAATAGTTTTTTTAAAAAGTAAATTCTAGAAAAATAATCTATTTGTTGATATTTAATAGTATAATAAAAAATAAGTTGGAAAATATTTTATCGTATTTGGTTATGTTGTGAAAATGAGCTGAAAAATAACTTATTAATGTTTTATTTTTTTTCATGTTTATTAAAATAATGAGGAATAAATCTTACAAATTAAAAGGTTGAATGTGAGTGAATTTGAAAAAAAAAATTCATAAATTATCTCAAATAAAATAAATAATAATCAAAACAATAAAGATTAAATATAACAAATAAAAAAATTAAAAGATAAAGAAATTAAAATAATAATAATAACCATAAATTATTTCAAATAAAATAAGTAACAATCAAAAGAATAAGGATCAAATTTGATAGATAAAAAATTTCAATTAAAAAATGATAAGCAAATAACAATTATAAAAATGAGTACCAAAATTAATATAAAAATCAAATTATAAGGGATGAAATTGAAAAACAAATATTCAAAACAATATATATATATATATAGAAAAAAAAATTTGAGAACCAAATTTGATATAATCGGCAAATAATATGACACTTTTAAATTTTTCATAACTCTCGTAAAGTACTTTTCGTCCAAAATAAAAAGAAAATACTTCTTTAAAAACCAAATAAATTTTATTTTAACTGTAAAGTATTTTTTGTTTATCAATTTTTTAATAATAAATAAACATAAAAAAAGGTTTTAAATTTATTTTTTTAAATAATTGCTTTCCGCCGAACAATGCCGTAGTCTATGACTCCAATATCCTCTGTCTAATGCATCCTTTCATTTAAAAAAATATTAATTGAAAATCATATATGACAACACAACACGTTTTTATATCTCAATAGCTATTTAACACGTGTACTCCCTCGCCTGCGAGAACATGACGCGGCAGCATTTTTTTATTTTAATAAAATAATTATTTTCTAATATAAAAATATCAGGATGCCCAGAAAGATAAAAAAAAAATCATGAGCATGTCTTGATTTTATCATTTTTAAAGGTATAATAGTATTGTTACTGTATTTTAATTCGTGCAAAACATAAAAAAACCCTCAATTAATAATTTATTTTTTCACTTAAAGGATAAATAAATATTTTAATTATTTCAATGTTCTTAAAAAAAACTAAAAAAACCTTTAGGTAATAGCTTAAAAAATTGTTAAATATAGGGACAAAAATGTATTTTTAATATATAAAAAAAATAAAAAATACTAACATATACCTAAACAACCTTTTAACAATTAATAAACCAGTTATAAATATCAAAATATCATCAGTATCATTGTTTTTTTTTTCAACTTATGGGTAAATAAATAATTACACTGCAACAATTTACAATAAACTATATCTACCACTATAATAAAAAACACACGCAGTTTAGAGTTTTTATTGATTTTTATTATTTTATCAGGTAACACATATTAAAATACATTTTGAAAAATAAATAAATATTATTTGTGTATTTGATAATTTGATAGATGTTTTTCATAAATATTTTGTAATTAAAAATATATTATTATAATATTTTTTAGTTTTTTTATAAGTTTTAATATTAATATATTAAAATTATAAAAAATAATTTAATATTTTTTAAGAAAAACATTTAATTTAAAAAACAATTCAAACCGAAAAAACAAACTCTCTAGGCGCGTCGGCCCCGACAAGCGCGGAAAAATCCAATTAAAAGCGAAAATTGCAGCTTCCACGTCTTTCTCATTTTTAGAGGCCTTCAATCCTGCGTAATCAGAAAACCAGCTTTCCCCGGCCAAACCCACGAAGAGAGAAAGAAACGCTTTTTCTTAAAATTCAATCTCCTCCTCTAACACTTCTTCCTTTTCTTCTCCAATTTCTTTTCATGGACTTTTCAACTACGACTCTTCTTCTCAGTTACCCCAAACTCTCTAGATTAAGATTTTATTGATTTCACTTCCAGCTCTCCCTTTTCAATCCTTACTAGTAATAATAATATTATTATATATATATTAAAAAAAAAATTTCTATGTTCCCAGGCAATGATCCTTCTTATGCCCTTATCACAACTGGGGCACTGATTTTTTCCATTTTCTAAATGACTTCACAGTCTTCTCCGGCAAGCTTCAGTTCTTATCAAATTCTCCCTCTCCTCTGCCCTTGCAAATCCTTCCATCAAACCAACTACCCGTCACTTCCCTTCTCTAAAAGGAGGAGGAAAAAACTAATCACCGACCTCACACACCAAAATTTCAGAAGAAAGTTCTTAACTTTCCATGCTTGTGTCTTCCCAAACGACACCAGAAATAGCAATGTAAACATTGATGAGCTTTCAAAGGGGACTAAGAGGTTTGTTTTCAAACGAATTGCTAATGAACTGGAGACCGGAGAACTATCCCAAGAGCCATCGATTTCGAACTTCACTGGTTTTCAAGAGGATCCTATCGTGGGAAAGCTAAGGACTCAATTGGGAGCGATACACCCGATACCTTCACCTCCAATTAATAGAAATATTGTTGGGTTATTTGTGTTTTTCTTTTTTGTGGGTGTTGTTTCTGATAAGGTATGGACTTCGAGGAAGAGAGAGAAAAGCAATGAGGAAGGGAAGCGTGCTGGGGCGTGGCCGCAAGTGCCCACCAGCTTTTCCTTGTTTCTGGAGAAGGATTTGCAGAGGAAAGAGTCCGTTGAGTGGGTTAATATGGTGCTAGGGAAGTTATGGAAGGTTTATAGAGGCGGGATTGAGAATTGGCTAGTTGGGCTATTGCAACCTGTTATTGATGATTTGAAGAAGCCTGATTATGTTGAGAGAGTTGAAATCAAGCAATTCTCTCTAGGGGACGAGCCATTGTCCGTTAGGAACGTTGAGAGAAGAACTTCTCGCCGCGTCAATGATTTGCAGTAAGTTAGCTAGCTATTTGAAGCAGTTATGATAATGTTTCAGAATTTTTGTAATGAATTATAGTGGAAATTCAATTGTTAATCTGTGAAAGCTTTTGATTGATTTCCATTGCGCAAAAGCATACTGTAAGTGGTCGGCAGCCTTGCTGCCATGATCACTGAGATTCAGCTTTGTTAAGAAGCAAAGTTGATTTATGTTCTCTTTTCATGATATTTAGGTATCAAATAGGTCTCAGATATACTGGTGGCGCTCGGATGCTTCTAATGCTATCGCTAAAATTTAGCATTATCCCCATTATGTTGCCAGTCAGTGTTAGAGATTTTGACATTGATGGTGAACTCTGGGTCAAACTGCGGTTGATACCAACAGAGCCATGGGTGGGAGCTGCTTCTTGGGCTTTTGTGTCACTTCCGAAGATCAAATTTGAATTGTCGCCATTTCGTTTGTTCAATCTAATGGGTAGGTCATAGATATGGTCCAAAAGGAGCTATTTCATCTATTTTATTGGCCATAAAGGAACTATTTCATCTATTTTATGTCTTAATAATACTTGCATTTGGATTCATTCAGCTGTAATTCACTAAGTGGTCAAGAATAAAAGCCAGTCGATGGAATGTATTAATGCATAAATTGCTTCATTTTCTTGTAAATGATTTGCACCTAATTCACTAAGTGGTCAAGAATAAAAGTCAGTTGATGGAATGTAATTATTGCATAAGTTGCTTTCTTTTCTTGTAAATGATTTGCACCTCCTTTGTTGGCCCTGGGAGATCTAGGAAAATGTGGCATTCTGAATTAATCCTACATGGATAGCTAGCCATTATACTACACTTACTGATCATTGGTGGTCTCAGTTGTGAGCATGTTATAGACCTATCTAGGGTTTTTTGAGGGCATGTTGAAACTAGAGGAGCACAGGATTAGCCATAGAAAATATCCTTCCTTGCATTCGGAGATAATTCCATGTTCTCTCCAATGGTTGTAGTATTGCATTGAAGCAGATGTCAAGTCTTACACCTTTTGATGTTCAGAAATAAATAAAAAAAGAATCAGGCAATAATGAATAAAATCTGGTTTTTTTTTTTTTTTTGAGAAATAAAAAATCAATTTCTAGTGTCCATTTCCACTTAAAAATAAATGCATTTCATTGATTTAGCAAACCTGGTTGAAAGATACACAGAACATGGATTATGTCCCATTTGCTATCAAAGAATGCCTGTGCCTGAGTGATATGGAAACTTGACAAAAATATTGGATGATTGACAAAACCGAACATGATTTGAGATTGTGGACATACTGCCAAGCTCTTCTTTTTTAGTCCCATGTGTTTATCTCTTGTATTTTAATATCTGATATTGGAAATTCTAATGCAACTTTCTTCTTCTCTAATCTTCTATGCATGCATCGGACAACACCAGCAATTCCAGTTCTCTCATTGTAAGTGGACTTTTATCGCCATCCATTTTTCAGTTCTCCCTGTATTATTTCTTACTGTAATATTATTGCCTCCAGGCATAGTCTGTCTTTGAAAAGTCAATCATCGCAGAGCTTCAAACTTAATATGGTCAGATGACTTGGAATGAAACCAGATGGTATTTTAGGTTTTAGAAGACGTAGTGTACTGCGAATGATAAAGTCTGTGCATTCTGTTAATTATTGCGTTCCCTGAAGCAAATAATTTGATGCTTTATTACAAATACACTTGCTCTGGAAACAGTAAATAAGTTGGTTGAATTTAGTTATTAGCCATCCTCTGGTTGCTAGCCAATTTATCTTCGGAGCTTGAAGCCAGTGCTCTCTCATGTGTCAGGAAGATTTTATTTTGTTTGATAATAACAACAGCAGAATGCATCAAAGGAGAAGGTCCATAATAGACGCAGAATATTTTTTTGAGGGTTTTACTGCCTTTTCCTCCCCCTAACTTAAATGGTTCATTTCATTTTCATAGGTTTCTGAAAAAACTTCTCACTGAGGATTTGCCTCGACTGTTTGTTCGTCCAAAGAAGATTGTTTTGGATTTTCAAAATGGAAAAGCGGTTGGGCCTGTTGCAAATGAATCAGGAGAAATGCAAGAAGGAAACGAGGATTTTGTTGGAGAACTATCAGTGACTCTTGTAGATGCTCGAAAACTTTCCTATGTCTTCTTTGGTATAAATTACTTCTAGCTTCTTCAGTTTTCTTAAAATCTATCATGCATTAGACAAAAATAAAATATAATTATTCAACACTGGTATTACAACGAGAATTCTTGCATGCAATTTTGAGTAGTTAAATCTTGCTCAACTATAGTTTATTATTGAGTGCTAAGGATGCCTATCCTTTAGGTTGATTTTTTCTCTCTCCATCGACATAGGATTTAAGCTTCCACTTGATTTGTATCTGACACATGTTTGGATAATTGAATAAGCACCGTTCTTTGTTTTTCTGTTAGCTAGAAAAGCAGAGGGCTGCTATACATTTGTCTTTTAACCCATTTACAAGTATTTCAGTATTTTGTTTGTTCTGATTCTTTCACATTGATTTGTACTCTTAAACACGCATACTGCATTTTGTTGATGTTATTAGTTATGGGTCACAATCAGAGCACTATTGCTTCCCCTAGCCTGCAATTGGTCATGCCCCTTGATTAATTCTCACATACATTTTGTATTGCACATGCAGTACTCATCGATTCCCTGTTGTTTGTCAGGTAAAACTGACCCTTATGTTATTCTGAGCCTGGGAGATCAAATTATGCGTAGTAAAAAGAACAGCCGAACCACCGTGATCGGCCGTCCTGGTGAGCCAATTTGGAACCAGGTGATTCTCCATCTCCCACGTTACATGTATTTACAAACACCTTTTGTCCTCCAGAAACATTTTTCTTGAGGTAATTGTGTTTTATGACTTTGGCCAGGATTTTCATATGCTTGTTGCAAACCCCAGGAAACAAAAATTGAACATCCAAGTGAAAGACTCTCTTGGATTCACAGATTTAACTGTTGGCACTGGAGAGGTAAGCTATCTTATTCCAAAAAACTCTTTTTTTTTTGTGAAAGTACAAAGTTGTCTTTCATGTTTTCTTCGAATGGCTCTCTTAGTTGAATGGTTGATCGCATAGAATATAGAGGTTTTTTTTATTAGACATAACCTCTGCAGTGGGTTATTGTATGCATAAGGTTGCATGCCTAAAATTTTTCTCAAGCAAGCGAGATAACATTAAATATAATGAATAAATAAAAAGTTAGCATATCTAATCCTGCTGCAAAAAAAATTAGCGTAGAATATTGATATTTTGATATCCAATCATATATGTTTGGTTTTGTGCTTTGTAATGATATTATAATTTCTTTTCAATTTATACTGGAATTAACGATAGTATTTATATTGAAAGAATTGATGTTCATAGTAGATTCTATTGAAGCTGCCTGCTTGTGATTGTAGTATTGGTAAAGAGAAGAAATGTTAGGTGGTTGTTGTACAAAAAACTTACTTTTAATGGTCTTGGTATTAGTTAATGTTTCATTGCAGTATGGTGACATGGTGATTCCAGGGATTGGATTAATCATGGTGCTAATTGGTGGTGGCAGTGATGGCAGTTGGCTGGCATGGTGATCATGGAATGGTGGCAGTGGGGTGATATGATTGTGTGACGGTGGTCAATGTGGAGTCAGTGATTGTGGTGGTAAAGATGATCATGGTTGTGTTTTTGGAACAGTGGTCAGATAGGTGGTAATAGCAAATTTAGGACTTGATGTGTTAGGGACCATATCCATAATTGTCTATCTTTTTTTTTATTCTAGGAATTTTGTTTTTTGGCCTTCATACTGTAATTTGTCTGCATTTATTGAGCAATTTGTGCATTCATATGAAATTTTGATTGCAATTTGTTGAAGTTACATTCTTTCGTTTCTCCTGGATATAGCTTTCTAAATTCTATAACATTCACAGGTTGATCTGGGATCTCTGCAAGATACTGTACCAACTGACAAGATTGTGGCTTTGCAAGGAGGTTGGGGATTGTTCAGAAAGGCTTCTTCTGGGGAGATACTTCTTCGACTAACTTATAAAGCATATGTTGAGGATGAAGATGATGACAAGTATGGGGTGGAGCCTGTTGATACAGGTGCTTCAGATGATGAGTTGTCTGATTCAGATGACTCAAATGCTATTTATGAGCCTAGTAGAAGGGATTCTTCTAATGAGATGGATAAAGAGTCATTTATGGGTGTTCTAGCAGCTTTAATTGTGAGTGAGGAATTTCAAGGAATTGTGGCATCTGATACTGGAAATAGCAAACTTTCAATTGATGCCTCAAGTCTTAATGCTGAATCAATGCCCTCGGATAGTAATAACAGTTCTGAAGGTTCTGCTGGTAATTTTTTATTGTCTCTTTATTAGTCTTCACGTGAACATTTGATTCGTAAAGGTACCATATATCCAAGGTTGGTTTAACTTATCTCACGATGCACTTTTTTTGAAAACTTGTTATTGCAGGATCAATCTTAGTTTGGTTTGCAGTGATTACAAGCATATTAGTTCTAATTGCTGTCACTATGGATGGTTCAAGTTTTTTCAACCCCTGACCTGACTCGATAAAACATAATATGAGCTTGTTTGATCAGGTAGTTCTGAAAACTCATTTCCACTTTGTTTCAGCTTGAATTAGAATCATAAATATAAGCTTTCTATTAAAGTCTAGAAGTCCAGGAGCAAGTGCCACGACGCAATAGAATTCCACAATCCAGAGCCAAGCCAAACAAGTTCCCATATATTTGTGGCTTGGCTTGCTGTTTGTCATATGATCTTTGAAATTTTATACTTCAAAATTAGAATGCTCATTTCCATGGGGCCGCAGCTGATCCTATTTTTTCATGCAAATTATCTCGAAGTAAATGATGTAAGAAAATAGTGTGGATAAATATCAGTTCAGTTTATGTGACACCTCCTTTTTTGCATCTCTTTTTGCTTATTTGTTACTGAAGCATCTTAAACTGAATTAGACTGCTTGGTGATGTAACTCCTTTTTGTGCAGGTTGCAAAACAATCCCCTTCTCGCCTATCTGGGATCATTTACAAAGTTCCTTTTTTTGGTCCTCTCACTTTTTTTCCCCACAGGTCATTCTCAATGTATATTTATGGTCTTTAGCAGAGGAATATTCTGTTAGCGGCAAGAAAGTTTTGGCTTCTCTAATGTGAGGCATTATTAGTGTTATTTTCCTTGCTGATATATTCACTGTTCACATACATGATGGCGATTCATTTGAAACCCTCTCAATAAAGTTTTGTCGATGAGATAGATTGGCCTTTGATCCAGAATATTGTCGATGAGACAATATAAGAAAATGTAGCTCTTATCATGTGCCTATGGAAGGAAGGAAAAAAGATAGTTCAATTGCATGGAAAACAATAAGCTTCAAGTATATGAAGCTCGCCAGCCACCTTGGACCAATCCAGGCTTCCTGGCTATATATAAGGGATAATTTTTATATTTCTAGCCACCATTGCTCTTACTCCCTATAGAGGGATGTTTAATTAACAAAGGAGATTTTGAAAGAATAATAACATTAGTATCACTGTATTTGTTCATTTATCTCTGATGAATGAACATTACATTTAGTATTATAAATGAGAATGGGCGTGAGCCGATGAAATGGGCTTCGGCACCTACAAAAAAATCCCTCATCTAGGCTAATCTTAATTTTAATCTCCCCGCTCTTGTTTGAGGAGTGTCTCAAAGTGGCTCCAGAATTTTGGCTCGCCATTATCAAGTTTTAATGTTTAGGGGAATTTGTACTTCAATGTGTCTCCACCAAATGAACCGATAGCTAAGATTATCACAAGATAAGTATAAGGTTTAAAATCCTCATGAATTCTAATTTGTTCTTAACCCGGCTATACGAGGGAACTTAGTATTATTGATGCGTACATGTTAGTTCACAAATACTCTCGGTTATGAAGGGAAAAAAATATAAACAAAATGAAACAAAGATTGAGTTTTGGCAACCACGACGTCTTTTATAGTAATTATAGTTGTTTCTTACATATATATTCGATAAAAATTGTAATTAAAAGTACTGTTAATGGTTGCTAACCATTTCAAATAATTAACCGAGTTGGGGAATACCTCAAAGCATCGCTACCAAGCTCCTTCCATGGTTGCCTATACATCGCATGAGAGAATGAATTTTTGTCTTTACCATTCGTTACTATTTTCTTAAATATAAAACCTTTTTTAATGCTCAACTTGGTTGGTGCTCAAGCTGCAGCTAATATGGGGTGGAAAGAGTGCTGTTTTCTTGTTTTCACTTGGCACGGTCCGTTACTTGGTGCTGTTTCCGGTGGTGGTAGGCTTCCAGCTATGTCAAGGCCAGTTTTTTTCTTGTTCATTGCAGCACCAAGTAGGGAAAGCTTGGCTTGGGAATCCATAAATGGAGCTTTTGATACTGCATCAAAGATGCTCTTCTTTCTCACCCTCTTCCTGCTCACTTCTCTGGTAAGGAAAATCTTAAAATGCTGAATTAATTAGAAAATGCGGCCAAGAAAATGACCGACTTTGGAACTGTTAATTACATAATAACCACACAAACATTATTCGTTGAGATTTATAATCCTGTGGTAGGACTTGGGAGTTGCGTGCTTTCATTGAATACTAAATTAAATATATATGAATATGAGGCAGGGACCATGCACCCACTAGGGTTTGGTCTTGGATTTTGTTTGATATTATGACAAAACCGTAAAGCTGGTGAAAGCTTGCCTGATTTCATTGTTATGTCTACTTGTCTAGAGTTATACATGCTGATTCCCTCAAACAAGAATTAATGGAGACCGGTGAGCTATTAATTTCTCATTTCATGGGATATTTCGATTATCTGACCCGACTAATTCTCCGAGATAGTAAATATAATCTACGCTAAGTAAAACCTTAAACTAAAGTTCACTAGCATGACTGAAATATAAAATCATTTGCAGTGGTAAATGGTATTATCAGGATTCTAATCTTGATTCTTGCAGACCGAAACTGTCTAATTCATTAATGGTGCAAAATTGGATCTTTCTTTGTTTGCTTGTGAATTTGCATAATTTAATTCCAATTTATGGCTAATTTCTTGACATGTAAAGCAGATCTGTAGACCTAATCTCTTCAAGAGATCCATGAGAAGGTTCAGTGTTGTGTGGTGGGCTTACTCGTTTCCATTGACAGTCGTTGCTAGCTCTCGCTTCAAGGGATTATGCAGAAGAAGTGAAAGGGAGGATCGCAAATGCTATAATGCTTCTCCTTTCCGGGCTCGCCATCTTGGCCTCGCTTAGTTTATCTGTGTTAACTGTGTTAAACTCTAAAACTGCTTTTGCACGATAATGATCCAATCTCAAGTACTCTTCTCAATCAATTGCCAACAACATCAGCAGGACCAGCAAGGCCAATAAGATTCAGCGCTTATTGATCCCAAGCAGCTTGAAATTAAATTTCACACGCCTGTTGAACACTTGCAGAAAATGATGCTGAGATTAAAAAAAAAAAAAAAAAACCATACTTTCAAAGGTATATTCTATGAAGTATATAAACGTTCCATTAGAGAAACTTCACCGTATATCCCCATTTTTTTAGGAAGTTTCTGATATTTTTATCTAAATAAATTAGATTAGATTTAGTTGATATGATAAAATAAAAACTTGATGTAATTGAAGAGTGTGTAACTGTGTAAAATATAAATAGTTGTCTCAAGTTCATCGGTTGTTTATCTATTTGCCAGAGAGGAAGAGATGTTGTCTCCTTTGGTCCCATTATCGAAGCCAAAAAGGTCATCTCACAGTCACTGGATTTATTAGTGTTTGAAATCAGAAGGTAGATACATGGATGACGCAGTTGCACACATAAAAATGAGCCATTAGCTGTTGACCCTCCAACTAGATCCCAGCTGCTTCTGCCAGACATGATCCAGTTCTAGGTAGAATACAGCTCGAACCAACTTAGTTGTGATTTCTTCCCCAAAAACAAGTGTAGAAAATGAACATTTAAAAGCCTGAAATAATGAAAAACCCAGATTAGCGGGGCACGTTCATGAAGTTGATGGGCGTAGCATGGAGGATCGTGGAGTTCATTTACATCAATCACCACAGGAAACTATAATCTAATTAGAAACATGTCCTAATCAATAATGGATTAGGTTGTTGTCTTTTATACATGGCTGGATTTGAACACTGCTAATCTAGTGTCTGTCACGTCGTTGCCCATCTCAAGCTGGACCAGGTTGCTTCAAATCAAATCAATGCTCTCTGTCCTGACAACAGGAAATGATGACGTTCTGTTCTGGCGAGACCCTTTTTTAATGTTCAAGACGTTATTTTCCACAAGTTCAGATTTTGTACTAAAAATGTTGGGAGAAAAGTTTGACAATGACCCAAGTCTTGAAGAGAGCAAGTATACAGTACTTAGCATCGATTGTTGCTCATGAATACAAGACACTGAGATCAACGCATGTCTTGAAGAGAGCGAGCATGCAGCTCTTAATTTCTCGAAAATTGGGTCACTGTTGACATTGATTGTTTCTCGTGAAAACGAAGACACTACGGTGTTTGTTTACGCGGTAGCTTCTACTTTTAAAGCTCACCGCGTAAACTTTACATTGAGTGTGTTTGGTATTGTGGTAGCTGTTGTGGTTGTGGTTTGAAAAAAGTTGTTTTATAAAAAGTACTTTTAGTTGAGGTTGGTTTGAAAAAATAGATGTTTGGTTAAAACTGTAGTTGAAATTGAGGTTAAACAAAAAGTAGTTTAATGTGTTTGGTTAAGAATGCTTTTGAAATTGAGGTTATAAAATAATTTTAAAAAATATATATTAATATTGATGATTTTTAATTTAAATATTGTAGATTTAAGTACTGCAATTACATCATGAAATAAATAATACTTTATATAAAATATTTTTTATTATTCTATTAAACCATCTACAATTCCATAACGTATGAAATTCATTCGATAAGGACTACAATTTTCATGGTTTATTGAGTGTGCAACAACATCGGGTAAAATATTATCAGGAATAAAATTGAAATTACGATCAAATTCTGTAAATACTACGTCATTATGCGATATCCTTCTAATTTATGTAGTGTCCTTGAATAATATTAAACACTAGTTTTTTGAATAAAACACAATTAAAAATAATTTTTTTTTTTTTTACATTTAGGTTTGTACCAACCTGATCCGGCCGAAACAGTGCTACTCCGTTCTCCACACAGTGGAAAAGCTCCAGGAATTCATCTTTTACATGCTCTCTAATGTTTGGGGAAGACAAGCTACAACATATAGAATTTGCAATTCCAGAGACAAAAGATGGATAGTTGAGCCGGCTTTTTTCTCTTAGCACAGTGGATCTTGAAAAATGAGGTTAGCTGCTGTCGGAAAGTATAATTTTCCAGCTTCTTATCAGCCACAGGTGCAGCCAGAATTACTGTGGGTCCCACCAAAATAAAATCTATTTTTTTGCATAACCAAACACATAGAAACTGTGGTTTATTTGAACCTCCGGTACAGCCGCATTACCAAACGGCATTAGTAGCATAAAAACTCATTTGCTTTTCATGTGGGATCCATGTATATTTTTGGTGAAACACCGTTTTGTGAGAAGCAGCTGAGATCTGCTTCTCACGTCTGCACCCAGGTGAATATAATTCACCTGGGTCCAGCTAAATATAAGTCACCTTGGCACTGTTCATATGAACAGTACCAGGTGAATAACTACTTACATTAAATTTTTTTTTTAATTATATTTTACTCGAAAAACTAGTGTTTAATATTGAGATCAATTGATGACGTAGCATTTATAGAATTTGATTACAAGCCCAATTATGTTCTTGCCGGGTCCGACCCAGTTAAAAAAAATTCAGTTTTTATTTTTATTTGTAATTGTGTTTTATTCAAAAAATTAGAAGGAAATCGTTTTATGACATAACAAAAAATTCAGTTTTTGTTGTTGCGCGCTTAAAAAACCATGAAAAATATAATCCTTGTTGGATATATTTCATACGTGATGAAATTACACATAGTTTAATAGAATAATAAAAAATATTTGATATCAATATTATTTATTTCATAATGTAATAAAGTAGTTAAATTTACAATATTTAAATTAAAAACTATCAAAATATATATATATATATATATATATATATATATATATAACCTCAATTTGAAAAACATTCTTTTAACCGAACACATTAAACTATTTTTTCTTCAACCTCAATTTCAACCACAGTTTTAACCAAACACCTATTTTTTCAAACCAACATAAAATAATTTTTTTCAAATCACAACTACTACAGCTACCGCAATACCAAAGACACTATAAAGATCACAAGTTTTTGTCCAAGAGTTTGCTGATCATAGAGAGAAAAGCTAGGGGTAAAAGGGAAAATTTTCACTTTCGGGTGAATCATCACCTCATTTATTTTCTTGTGCCAAGTACAACCCCGCTCAGTACAGCCAACACTACATCTCAGCAACAATCTTACCTCACTAGACTAACTCCCCCAGCCACACTACAGTTGCCCAAAGAGAGATTTCCCTTTGCTGCAGTGTGCTGGGGGCTACAGTCTCAAAGACTATCTATAACATGAGCACGATTAGAAAATACCATTAAAACAAGAGTCTAATCTAACAAGTTTAAGATCTCCGACAATAAAGTCCAGCAGCAGCAGCATTCACTGGGAAAAATCAGCAACTGTAACATTCACTGGGAAAAAATAAAATGCAAGCGACTCACAAGCACAGCCAGAAAACACGAGAAACAGCAAATAAAGAAATGCTACCAAACATTTCCAAAGTTCACTTCAAGATCAGTCCATTATTAAGTAGCCTCTGCATAAGCAGTCTCAAGGTGGGCTTGTTCAGCTTCCTGCACCTCCTTCTCTGTCTTCCTTCCTTTCTTGGATTTGTAGTACACGCTCATGAAGGTTCCCACAGCTCCATATTTCTTCCTGCAGTGTTCATAGAGGTCACCATCAAACATCCTCCAGAATTTCTTCTCACTTAGCTCGGACACTGCATACTGTGGCTGGAAGCCACGGTTTTCTATCAACCAGTCCTCCATTCTACGAACAGCATCTGCACCATCAAACACCTCACCCCTCAGCACAGGTCCGGGCGAATAATACACCCCGACATCAGTGTACATCTGAGCATAGGATGTATCTCCCTGTTTGTGCTGATGCTCGAATCCTGGCTCTGGATACACCATAGTTTTCACAGGGAGCTTGAACAACCTGTGCGGACAGAGCCAAAGGGGGTATACCTGGAAAATGAATAATAGTCAGGTCAGAATCTAGAAACTTAATCCTTAGTCAGGTAACGCAATTTTCTACAATGCAAACACCTACTATTGTCATGTGATCTCAGATATTTTCCTTACTCAGAGCCCACCCTGAGTTCCTGACTAAAGCTGTGATTAGACACGGTTGTTCTAAATTTCCACTCAAACCAACCATACGACTAGACTTTTAACTTTCAATGATAAACAACGATGGGAAGTAAAATTGTCCAAAAAAAAAGAAGAAGAAAATAGGAAAGGAAAAAAGATTTGAGTGGGACCAGGTTACCTCCATCTCTTGGTGGACCCATTCAAGGGCATCCCCAACCTTGTAAAGAGGAACAAGCATGTCCTGAATGACATGCATCTCATGGTAATAGTTTCGGATTGCTTCACCTTGAGTGGCCTTGAGAAGAGAAACCTTTGGAGGCATCATCCAGCCTAAGAGAAATCTAAACCACCATTGATCAGCGAATGGAAGTATAAGCTTCCCCTCCCAGTACAAACACCTTGTGTGCCTGTGATAATATTCTCTGGTTGGAATGTACTCCACAAACTCTCCTTTCTTTAGGGCTGTCTGCGCATGCTGATAGAACCACGGTTTAAACCACCAACCAACATTGTTAATCACATTTCCCTTCTTCTTGGCCTCTTCTTTGGAGGCATATCTCCCAGTCATCATCACACCTTCGGTAGAGTTATAAATCATAGTCTCCACAAAGTCTGGAACCTTCTCTGGGTTATCCTGATCTCCATCTCTGGGTGCAAAAGAGTCTATATAGGCCTGCGCAAGTTCTTTCAGATTACCCACTACAGGTTTGTAGGTCAGCCTCATGTATTCCTTAATAGGAATAAGCTTGATCTCAGCAGAGACAAGAAGCCCAAGTGTTCCCTGAGACCAGGGGATGGCATAGAAAAGATCAGAGTATTCATTGTCCTTGGTAGCTCTAACAACCTGACCATCTGCCAAAACAATCTCATATGCCACAACAGTGTCGGAGAACAAGCCATAGATATGAGAGCTTCCTTCAATCCCATAACCATTAATGAGCCCACCAACAGTGAGATCATCAAGTTCTGCAACGACTGCAAGAGAAAGATTCATTGGGACACTTGCCCTGCTGATCTGACCCATATTTACAAGAGGCTCAACTCTAGCAATCATTCTCTCCTTATCAATTTCAAGGATATTACGAAAAGCTGATAAATCAACTTCGAAGTGCCGAGCCCGTTTGTAGTCAACATTTCGCATTCCAACAGCAATCCAGGGTTTACGAGCAGTGCAGACAAGACCATCCTTTGACGGATTCCTCTCTTTAAGACGTTTCACAACTTTTTTAACATTTTCATCATGTTCCTTTTGACGCTGTTTGTAGGACTTCATCTCTGATTTGACATCCCCGAGATAAGTGAGAAAGTAAAGGGTGAAGGAGATTGGGAGAACGACGAAAATAACTAAAATCCATCGGAACTGCACAAAATAGTCTACCCACACCTTCTTCCTCTTCGGGCGCAAGGGGGCCTCAAGATCGGACATTGTGCTTCAGGAAGATGATTTTCACTGCACAAAACGTTTCAAACTATAAGCATATAGAATTGCTTAAATTCAGCATCAGGCTCGAGATGAATATAAATCGAGATCACTACGGATTCTGTGATATAAGAATAGGCAACAAAAAAGAGTTCCAAGGTTCAATAAATTCTGAAACAAAAAAAGTTTCAAGGTTCAGTAATTTCTGCATTCCACTTAATTATGAAATTTGGAAAATAAATTAATGATAAACGATGCATCAACATCAACATCAAATACTTCCATGGGCTACAAATCAGTAAAGCTAGAGCAATGGCATCCACCATGTTTAATAATCTGAAGATTATAACTAAAATATAAATACTTGTATGTTCAACACTTGTAATTAGGTGAAATAAAGAGTCCAACTTTAATACTCCATTGAATGATGCTGAAACTAAGAGTGCTTCTTTGCAGAAGAAGACAGGGGGAAAAGGTATCAAGATCAGGAATAATTAGAAGGTTATCAGCTGTTGGTGCAGAGAAAGAAACTATTGATAAATAGCCAAGTGGAAATCCATGTTTCAAAATCTTGATGGAACGAAGGGCCAAATGCTTCATATAGATGAATCAAAACCTGAAAGAATCTAGTTTTTCAACATGCCAATTGAAGGAAACTAACAAGTTCTGATATGTACTACATGCAAGTTAGAGGATAACTAATCTAATCCAGAGGTTGACGACTTGGAAAAGGTCATGAAATATAAATCATCCATTTGCATAGGGAAAGCAAGTTACAAGGTAATTTAGTCAAACAATGTTTTTCTTTTCCATCCAAGAAAAAAATCCATGATCAACCAAAAAGTAAGAACAGAAGAAAAAAAAGTATTTAATGAGGAATTCAGGAACCTTTAACTGCAACTTTTACAAGTGACACAATGCATGCATTTGTCAAAGCTGTTGCACTGGAAAAATAAAAAGCAAAGGGTTTTTGACTTCAGCAATAGGATGAGTCTGAAACCAATCAGGTCTGTCCCAAAATCACAGTTGTTTAGGGACAATTGCATCTCTTAACAAAAGCATGTGAACTTTTTGATGCATATATGGACTAGAAAATGTTCATCACAGAAAGTTATATTACCAAAAGTTGGAGTTAAAAACACTATACAACACAGCAGTAGCTGACAACAAGGTCAATAGAAGCATCATGAACAAAAATAGCTAGTTTCCTAACGTACCACAATCATTGATTTTGCATCCGAAATGTAAAGCACATAGCCTAAGTGTTCAGCTACAGAAATAAGTAAATTAAATTAGTAAGAACTAAGGTCACCAAAAGCTTAAACACCAGCAGAACATGAGTCAGTAGGAAGCCACAAAGATTTCCATTATGAAACTCCAGCAGGTTCAAAGTGTGAACAAAAAGTGCCAAAGTCTAACCAAGATAACTAAAAAAGTATGCTCTGGGTCTGCAGCATATGTCAATCTCTCCTCCATCAGAACAATCAGCCCTTATAAAATTAACTGAGTTTTCAACGAATACTTGGCAGATTATGCTGAAAAGCACATGCTAGCTTTGAACATGAAGAAAAAAAAGATTTAACACAAAAAAGAAAAAACACAGGAGTAGCAGTCATTTAATTTGGCATAAATAGCTACTTTAGAACCATAAAAGTTACTTCTACATAACTAAAATATTACGTTGAATAAAGACTCCCAGAAAAACTATCAATACTGCACAAATGCTTACAGTGCAAGCACGCACATGAACCTGTCTTTACTAAGCCCTAGACAAGGTAGAATCTCAAACTAAGAATAACAGCCAACATTAAGATCCAATACCGATGTTGCTTTGTTTAGTCGCCCAGTAAACTAAAGGGAACAGCAAGAAAGCGGCAAAATTGAGTTCGAATTAAAAATAAAAGTCAACATTTCAGAGAAGGTCTCGTGCCATTGTCCCCAAGGAAGAAAGCTCAAACCGCAGCATATAGGTCATCTAAAAAAGATTCCTCATGTTTTTCCCCAATAGCCACACACACATGGGTAACAAATTTGGAAAGAAACGAAACTATGAGAAGCTAAGAAATTTGCTGACCAAAAGAGGTAACATAAATCCTGCATGCAAAATAGACATTGCTGACTATTATTTTATATTTACATTGCATTTCCTCGCTAATGCGATTTGCTTAACATTCAAAACCTCACGTGCCTCCAATCCCTCTTAAAGCAGAAGGGGCAACACTGTTGAAAGTTAAAAACACCAAATCTAGAAGATCTAAAGGAACATCTAAGACTACTTAACTAGGGGTGAGCAAACGGTATATTCGGTTCGAACCTAACAGTGCTCACCCCTATGCAGGAGACTACATGCCATTTGCTTACTGAAAGCCCCAAAAGGCACAGTTCTTTTAGGAAATCAAGATCTTTTTGACAGGATCAGATTAAACAAACAAACAAAACGGAAAGAAATATTGAATTGAAATGGAAATCTTGCACTTCAAAAACACCGTTGAGTGTCAGATCTACTATCTATGAGAGCGACTTCAACTCTGATTGTGAATTCCATCGAGCAAAATGAGGACATAATACATTAGGCACTTCCTGACTACACTAAAGAAAGGCACCTCCACGACTAAAAGAGAGACCTGGTATCTAAGGTTCGCAGTTTTTACCTGAAACTAACCAAAGTACTTAACTAACAGGAAATGCAACGTGCAAAAAAACCAGAGATCAGATCCACTACTAAAAACCCTCAAAATAAAAAGATTTTACAAAAAAAGAAGATTGAGAAGGGGGGGAACTAATGAAGAGGGGAGGGGGGGGGGGGGGGACTGTCTAGAAGGTTCAAATTTACTTCATTTTCTCTGCAGCCAAACAGAGATTTAACACAACCCACATGGATTACGCTCGCCAGAAACCAAAATACTTCCCACTAATTTTGTTTCAGTAAAAAGAAAAGGAAAAAGTCGCTTTTAACACATCACAACAAATCCATTATATCTCACTTTCCACTGAATTCCATCATATTTCTAAGCAACCACACAAAAAAAAACACTGAAAAGGGAGCAAGAACCGAAAGACTTGGACAGTTTAGATAGAGAAAATTGAAAAACTACCTGAAACACAGGAAGCTCGAAATGGGCAGATGGGAACCGGATTTTAAACTTAGAAGCTCATGTGATAAATATAGAGACTGAAATAGCTGTGGTGAGCAAAAAGAGGGTGATGTTTTCTTTAATAAAATACCAAAAACAATAATATATATATATATATATATATATATATATATATATAGAGAGAGAGAGAGAGAGAGAGAGAGAGAGAGAGAGAGTAGAAACTAGAAACAAAGAAAATGAAGATATCGAAGTCGGATCACAAAACACCCCAATGAGATTCGCTGTCTGTCACGTTGGACTCACTCGGACGGATTCACCATGTGATGACAGTGACAGATAATTTTTGTCGGTTTTTTTCAACACAAATATGCATAATGAGCACATCCCCACAGAATCTGTTATTTTAAAAAACAAGTTGACATGATTGATGCCAAAGCACTAAAGTCTAAAAGCATAAATTTATATAAAATATAAGCTTTTTAATTCTGTTCGGCATTGGGTCAAATCATATTTTTTAAAAGAATTAATTTTTTTTTGGTATTTAAAAAAAAATTAATATTCTATTATCAAAAATAATTTCTTAAAAAAATATTTAAAAAACAATTTTTATCATAATTTGTTACTCCTACTGTACATCATGTTAACAAACAGGTTTTAAATGTGAACCGTTATGCTATTATCCAGTTGCTTAAATAAATCTCTGTGATTTTGTTAGATTTCAAACCTTCGAAGTTTGAATTGACAGAGGAAAAACCATGAAATATATTGTGGGCGAAAAGATTCTAAATTTACAGCAAATCTTAGTTAAAATGACGTTTTTTAAAAAGAATGATATCAAAAATAAAAAATAAAATAAAATGAGATTCACTTATGAATTTCACTAGTCCAACAATTTAAGTGTATTATTTAATTTTTTATTATATATTATTTTAATATTTAATATATTTTTAAATAAAAAACATTCTTAAAAACAATAATTACCATAATTACAAGCATCCAAGTAAAAATTTGTGGAAACGGGTTGGCCTAGAAACACTAATGATGTAGTTTTCGGATTTTAAAGGTCTCCAGATAAGAAATTTCTCTTGTAAATTCTGCATAAAAATATTTTTTTAAAAAATGAATTGACTGTGATAGGACTCCTGTGGTGCAGTTATTTTCCATGGCTTATTTAAACAATAAAAATATTTTAACTTGAGGTTTTTTTTTTACTTATGTCTATCTATTTTTTAAAAGTAAATCATAAAAATTAATTAATAGGACGGGATTGGTTATATAGTTCCCCTGTTACTGGATGCGCCTGAACAGTAGGATTAAGTTAATGGTTGACGTTGACAAAGCAAAAATGTGAAAAATATGTCTCGTGTTAACCATAAAAAATTCCTATAGCTGGTAAAGTTCCTCCTCCGTGGTTTGGGAGACGACATTGTGCCAATTATTATTATAATTATTATAACAAAAGCTTAATAATTTAGGAAAATACTGTAGCTTTCCAGCGGTTGAATGATACATTGTTTTTCTGTATATTATTTTTTACATATTTTTTTATTATTATTATAATTTTTTAAAAAATTATTTTTACATTGTAATTTTGTTTTTTATAAAATACTGTATATTGTTACTGTATTTCCCAACATGGTTTTTTTTTTAATATATAGTTTTTTTTATGATTTTTTTCAAATTTCTTTTTACTGTAACTTTCCTTGTAAAATATTATGGATTGCTACAGTGTTTCCCCATATAGTTTTTTTAACATATATTTTTTTTATAATTTTTTTCAAAATTATTTTTGCACTGTAGTTTTCTTTACAAAACACTGTGGATTGCTACAGTGTTTCCCCGCATAGTTTTTTTTTAATATATGATTTTTTTATTTTGTTATGATATTTTTTCAAAATTATTTTTGTTGATTTTATTTTTTCAAGTATAAAATGTAATAATTTTTAAAATTATTACAAAATCACCATGATTTTATAATGAAATTCCAAGTGATGTGGTTTCAGATTTTCTATTATAAAGTGTAAGTATCGTTATACAAACTATACTTTTTAGAGTGTATTTGTCAGTATGGTTGCGGTTGCTTTTTAAATAATTTTTTGTGTCGAAATGCATGTCAATAATATTTTTTTATTTTTTAAAAATTATTTTTGACATCAGTACATCAAAATGATCTAAAACATACAAAACATATTAAATTTTAGCAAAAAAAAAAATTGAATTTTTTGAGAACGCAGTTTGTGATTGCAGTAATGATTGTTTTTCAATACGGAGCATAAATCATTAGTTATGAATTTTATGGATGAGTTTGTAGGTTAAGCCGGTATTTGTGATTGCAGTAATGGTTGTTTTTCAATGTATTTTTATTTAAAAATATATTAAAAAAATATTTTTGATATTAGCATATAATTTTTTAAAAACTTATAAAAAAACAACTTGAAAAAAAAATCAAGATTTTTTAAATACAAAAACAAACACATTTTAAATACATAATCTAAAGCATGCGAAGAAACTTGGATGCCTCGGGCACGTACCATGACAAAAACAGCTATGACCTTAAACATGATTACTTATTAAATTGAGCTCAAATTTTATAAGATCATTTTATATAATTATAACAGGTAGATGTAACTAATTAAAACCAGGAAGAACCTTCAAAACAAATCTAAAAAATATATTTTTATTATTTTTCTAGTTTTTATCCACATTAAAGCTACATCACAGCTATTTTTAAAATCGTTGCAAAAAAAACATGTTTATTTTAAGTGTGTTGCACGTGGAAATTGATTTGATTCTTTGTTTTCCATTTTACGTGAGTGTGTTGCTCTGGTTTTATAGCCGGGATGGAATAGATTCTGTTTTGTTTTCTTCTCGAGCGATGAATTAAATTCATGCATGAAAAAATAAATAAAAGTACAGCGGGATGTCCACTATTACAAGAAAAAAAAACATAAAATAAAAATAGATAAAGGTTGACAGGGAAGACTGCATTATCAAGGAAAAAGCATGATTACCTTTACACCATAGTTTATAGATCCGGTCCGGTAGTCGACTCGATTCAAGACTTGAATTTCAAGTTTTGACCAGGTCGTTTGGGTCATTTTTTTTAAAAAATCAAAACAATGTTGTTTTAATAATAAAAAAAAAAGTCAACGGGTTACAACCAGGTTTTGCCGGGTCGCTGGGTCACATCGGGTTTTTTCTTATTTTTTCTTTAACCCGACTCAGTTACAGCTCCGGGTCCCGGGTCGACCCGTCAGACCGGGACGAGTTTCAAAACTATGCTTTACACAGCAAAATAGATGCACTTTTTCAATTATCTATCAAACATTAAGGGTTGGTCCAATAGATATACGTGAGTTTGATATTATGATAATGATTACAGTTTAAAATATTTTTTATTTTGAAATAATTTTTTTTTAATATCAACATATTAAAATGATGTAAGAACATAAAAAAATTAATTTTAAATAAAAAAATTAAAAACTTAAAAAAACACGGTTTCCTCATGTTCCCAAACAGTTAATTAATCTATATCTTGATTTTTTAAAATTTAAATAGGAGATAGGATAGCACTAGGCAATATGAAAAGTGCATAATTAAAAACTCAGAAATGATATTTAATATTAATTGATTTAAAAATACTTAATATCACTATAATGGTTTCATTTCTCAGATAATTATTGTTTTCTGGATGCAAACTCTGTATCTTTCTCGGCCCCCCTGCCACGTACACTGTTACTCTCGAAGCCGGGGACAGTCAATCTAATTTGTTGTTTTGTTCAACCTTTCCTCGTAATCGCATCTTTCATTAATTGTCACTGTGCTGCTGCTGCTGGTACCGATATTAATAATCGAGTGTTTCTGTTTAAGCTATGATATTTTTAATTTTTTTAAAAAATTATTATTAATATCAACATATTAAAAACATTAAAAATATTAATTTAAAGTAAATAAAAAAAATTATTTTTTTTAAAAGCTTTTAAAACACAAAATAAACACACCCTGAAACATATTATCAATACAATTTTTGTATTTTATGGTATTGTTATTTTTTTATAAAATGATTTTTTTAATTAATTTTTTATTTTTGAATTAATTTATTATACTGATATCAAAAATAATTTTTAAAAAACATTATATATTATAAAAAATATTTTAAAAAATAATTACTTTCACCCACCAAACAATATCTAAACCTCATTCAGTTGAAAGCCCGAAATCCCAGCAACAAACTACAAGAACAGCTCGTTAAGCATGTCTTGATCTTTATGGTGATTAAAATTCAAAGCTAGCAATTAAACAGCTAGAACAACGGTTTTGCAACTATGTTTTGAAATCGAAAAGAAAAAAACACTAAATCTAACGACTGGATAAAAATCCAGTCGATCAAGAGATTTTCCTTTTGTTCATGTTTTTTTTTTTTTTTTTGTGATTCTTTTTTTTTGTTTTAATTTAATATGAATATCCAAGACAACTTACACCCAACTCAATCTTTTCTGCGATTTCCTTGCACGCAGGGAAAAATGCTCGGTGCCAAAATAATATTATCACATGGCGGGGACCGTGTGAGTTGTGACAGTGACCTGGTTTTCCATTTGTTTGTTGAAAAATGCACCTGTAATTGTCTCTTTCCTTTGTAAGAGCATATGCTCCCATTGGAAATGCTCTTTTAAAATAGCTAAATTAATAAAATAATATTTTAAATAGTATAAATATAATTTTTATTTATTTATTTATATTTCAATGATAAAAAACTATTTAGAATAGCCAATTATATTTTAATATATTTATGTTAAATTAATTTTAATATAATTATATAACGTTAGCAAACAGATATAAAACAAATAAAAAAAACATTGGCCAACAGAAAAGGTGTATTTTTATTTATTCTTGTCTTATTTACATAGAAATGTAGAAATGACACTTTCTGTCTTGAATAACTATTTTAGCTATTCATTTGACTGACCGATTGGAATGTTTAAAAACAAACATAAAAGCTAAAAGTAGAATTTTTTTATTTTTTTTATTTTTTCAGTTGCTTCGTTGGAGATATTCTAACCCAGTTATATTTGAAATTGAATGTAAATGTGTTTTTAGAAGTGTTTTTTATTTTGAAATATATTAATTCTTTTAAAAATTTATTTTTAATACTAAAACAATTTAAAAATAGAAAAATGTATTAATTTAAATTTTAAAAATTTAATTTTTTTAAAAAACACGGTAAACGGCAATCTTAAACACCCTCTTTCCCCTTTCTACAGAAATGAATTGTTGGACTATAAGTTCTAAATTACTCGCACATCGGAGGCAGTCCGTCCATTCATCTCGTCGTGGGCCGGATAGCCTAGAACACAGATGGAGTATAGACAAGGTTAGAAGTTGCTTAGCAATTTTTGATAAGGCGTGTCATCTGATTTTTAAAATCATGATGATTTTATTAGATTTAATGACTCGTTAGCTTTACAAGCTCAGCTGCCATTTCACTTGAAAATGTGGGGTGATTTTCTAACTCTGATAGTCTGATACAGTCGATTTTTTGTTTGCTGGTGTAGGAGCCGAGCGACTAGAAGCTTTACAAGCTTTATATATTGATTTCAGACCAGAAGAGGCCGAGCTGCATGGGAATTTGCGCTGGAGTCAATATTAATCAGCTGACAGTTTGGGATCGGTGATGGCGAAGGGGTCGAAAACAAACAAACGGAGAAAAAAGGAGGTGAGCTTTGACTGGGTGACCACCGGGAAAGAGAAGACAAACACGTGATCGAGGGTGCAAGATGATGAAGGAGGTAATGAAAATTAGCAATGGTCTCAGCACTGGACTCCTTTTGCTAGGTCATGCTAATAAATTTATTAAAAAAATGCATGTAAAGAAAATAAAAATAATTGACAAATGAACCAATAATTGACATGAAAATAAAAAATAATATTGAGCGATATCAAAAGCAGAAGACATGGGAAATAATTGGAATAGAACCCTAAAAATGAGTGATTTAAGGTTGATAAATCTTGAAATTTCTAAGGGAGTGTTTTGTATTTTTCCAGTAAAGAGCTTCTTGCAAAGACTTGCATTTAATTTAATTCTTTTTTATTTATTGGGTCGTTGGATTCCATTGATAGCTGCAGTGTTACTTGAGGAACTGTAAGAAGAATCGCATATTTTATTATACAATTTAATGGTTTTGAAGAATGTAACTAACAGGGACAGAATTTTTTTAACTATTTACCCAGTTTCAAGAGAGTTGGTTATCCTCTCCTTTTCTACACCCTCCTCGGAATTGGTTTTATTCGAATTATTTTTCCGTCCATTTTGTTTTTAACAATGCCTAGTGTTTTTTTATTAATTATTTTGATTTTTTTATATGCTCCTGATTTTCACGTGTTTTTAATTGGTTTATTAACAAAAATTAATAGAGAGGTATCGATTCAGGTGTACTATATTTTTATTGAAAATAAAAAAATTCTTCACAGGTCTTGGAATGGATAGTCCTAGTCCCATATAAAATATAGTACGGGGGTGTTTAGTTGGGTGGTGTAATCAAATTTTATAAAAAAATAATTTTTTAAAATGATTTTTATTTTATATTATTTTGATATACTAATATTAAAAAAAAAATTTAAAAATAAAAAATATATTATTTTAGTCTATTTAAAAACAAAACACTTTAAAAATTAATTTTATTGAACTGCTACATGAAATTATGTAATAATATAAATTAACACATTATAGCTGGGCTGTTTTTTTTTTAAGAAAAATAGTTGGGAATAATTCTTTTGAAAATAATATATAATAAAACTATAATTGTTTATTGATATGTCAACACTTAATGTTTTTTTGTTTGTTTAAAACTATTCTCTAAAGAGTCAAAAAGAGTTAACCATGAGAGGGTTAAGAACCTATCTCTTGGTTAAACAAAATACCGAGCTTAAATGTTTATGAATTTTTGACGAATTATCAGACCTATTATTTATGAATATAGTTAAGTGCTGAGCCCAAATATCTCTTGATGAATCAAAAATATTTTATCATGGTAAATAAAAAATATTTTATCTTAATAAAATTGTAAATTAGAGATATTTTATTATGGTAGGACATGCTAACCTTTCCCTTGAAAGGAAGAGAAGCATTCGATGTCTATTAAAAAAGGAAACAAACATGAGCACTGGAAGGTTAAATTTTTTCTCTCTGGTTACAAGGATTGGTCCATTTAAAAGTTTTTTTTTAAAAAAAATATTAAATTAATTTATTTATGAAGCAACACTAATTTAATAATCAGAAAGTTTTCAAATAGATAAAAAAGAATCTTCTCCAAAGTAAGAATAACTTGTGATTTTACTATGAAAGAATGAGTTGGATATTCAGAATCAAGATATAAATGACTTGACTTTCAAGTCTATTAGATAAAACAAGATTTTATAATTTATAATAGAAAAAACTATAGAAAATAAAAAACAAAACAAGCTAATAAAAACTATAGGTAAAGCAATAAATAACATCAAAAGAAAGAATTAAGTAAACAATAAATTATATGCTAAACATAATGTTAATCTCCTTAGATTCTAAAATCAGCTGTCCGATAATAATGAGAGCGCGAGGACACATGATACCAAATATATTTATATATAAAAGCACGGGATGAGTGCTGTGTTTTTCGTTTAATATATTCTGGTACACGTGCCCAATGTCGCATAAAGTCGCATCTTGGGCCTTTTGAGTTTTCAGAGATGGAGATCCCAGATCCATGATGCGTGGATTGATTCATCTCTTTCTTTCTTTATTTGTAAGGGGAACGATTTCGATGGCAACCATAATTAGAAAATAAAGACAAGCAGTTGTCATTTTTTTAAATAATAATATATATTTTTTATTTTTTTAAAATAATTTTTTACATCTTTGTTTTATTTTTTCATTAAGAATTTTTTTTTTCGTTTTTTTTTAATTAAGAAAACACGAACTCATAAATATAGCTTTTATCAAAGAGATTAATAGTTAATTTTGCTACTTATTCATGGTGGATGAGATGACCTTTTAACCCAAAGGTTCAAAGAGTACTATGATACAAACGAGCTCCAAAAGATGCAGGTATTAGGTCGCCTTTCAAAAAACTGTTCTAATTGTTTTTTTTTTAAAAATATTTTTAACATCAACACTGGCAAGGAGGGCCACCAAAAAGTACTTAGACCCCGTTTAGTATTATGGCATACTCATGTCTTTTTTTTTAAAATATTTTTTTAGTGTTATTAAATTATTTTAATATACTAATATAAAAAATTAAAAAATTATTTTAATATATTTTTAAATAAAAAATACTTCAAACCATTCAAACGATACCTTAATTTAATTAAAGTCAAGATCCTCCCCCCTCTAACAGGAAACTAATTAGGAGCATCACAAACGAGCTATGATGTCGTAACAAAGGAGGGTCAGATGAAATTTCAGTAGAAAGCAACTGATTGGATGGATTCTGATACAAGAAAGATATATAATTAATATTTAGCAGTTTACTGAATAGTGAATACAAATATAAATAAACATATAAATAGACTCGATCAAAATAGCCAGACACGTGGATGCCTAGTCATTTACGGGGGCGTATATTGACATGCACATAAATTTATCCAAGGGATGCTACTCCTAGTCCTGGTCATAATCTCCATGAGCTCAAAACATGCAAAGAAAAGAATCTCTCACCTATAATAAAATTGAAGAAATGTTCTAGAGGAAGGCAGCCTTGACTTCACAACAAAGTTGCTGCTCGCAAAATGCAGCGGGATTAGAAGAGGCACAACACGTAATCCACCATCAGCTCAACATATCCTTACTTTTCCTCTTTCTCCTTTTATTCTTCAACAATCCCTTCTCTGCTAGGGATTTCTGTTTCTGTTTTTTCCGTTCTTTTACTAGCTCATCAAAGCCGTCATCCATCATCTTCATTTTTGCGACGCGTCTAGCCTTGTAAACCTGCAAATTAATATAAAGATACATAAGCAAACTGGAAGACTACTGTTTAATGATTCTCATCAGGCTTCAAAGAAAAAAACCAATCAGATTTTTCTTTCTGCTCAATTTTCTCATTTTTTCCCCAGATGAAAGAAAAAGAAAAGGTCTTTAGTCATTAAGCTTTATTTAGAATACTTGTCAACCACCATTCAGCCAGCAAGGTGACTGTAGAATATCTTGTAAACCATAACAAAAATAACGGGGTCCAATGATATAAGAATAGTCAAGGTGAAATGAATCACTGCAAGACCAACCAAATGCATATGACTATGTTTGTATAACTATTCACTAACCTACACAAGCATTGGCATATGAATATACTGAAGCAGTGGAGTTGAAATGGTAAAATCTAATTGCATGGCATCCCTATAACTTCCTTGCTGCAGAAATATATCTAGGCGTCAGGCAAAATCAAATGGCTTGAAAAAAGACTTTCTAGTGGAGAATGGCTGGATACATTTGATAGTGATTGGCCATCACATCGACAAGAAAAGCTAGTTTCATCCAGAATGTTACAGCATGCATATAGACTTTGAGCTAAATGTGATTCCCACAAAAAGTTGTGGAAGAAAGCCCAGCACTAATAGGATATGAATGTCTCTTCAAACCAAGTAGCTGAACACCCTGCATATACTATTTCATCGTAATATCAGTTACTCAGAGTTAAAAAGAGATCTAACCTTCGTAATATCGGAAAGGACCTCATTCTCTTTACACTCAAATTTCTCGAACTGTTTTCCAACTTCAGCTTCTATAGCTTTCATGAGTTTTCCATCATGCTGCCAATCAAATATAACAAAGTTGAGAAAAACTACATTCAAAGTACAGCACATTCCATAGACCTAAAGGTTCTACTCTAGCGGAGAATTGCAAAATGCTATTTATAGATCACCCTGTAACAAATACACACAAGCACAGACATGGGAGACCAGAGCACATGTACTCACACTCGTGAAAATGTCCAATTCAATTACTAAACAGCACTAATGTATCACAGCCTTCAGAGTCAATGTCCACATAAATAGAAGACATATATTATGGCGGAGAAAGCTACAGAAACTACAGCTTCATTTTGTGCAAACAACCTGTGCACTACAAAGAATCATGCCAAAGAGGCACCGTTGAAGAGCCTTTGACAGGTAAAACAATCCTTAACCATTTAAGCTGGTGATATAACCCATTGCATGTGTTGCAAAATGCACAAACTCTAAAACAGCATCCAAATGTTAACTTCAAAAAATCTAATATCAATTGGACAGGCATGAAAAAGAATGTCTACCAATATTATTTTTCTCACTTCTCATTTTCTAGAACAAAAGGCAAATTAAGCATCTTCAGTAAATGGCTACCTTGATGCTCTTTGGACAAGCAAGGACTAAAAAATAACAAAAAACATCGGGCAAACTTTCTCTTAAACATATACTAACGTGTAATCAGAACATAGGGAGACCCATGGACCTATGATTTGACATTAATCATGAAAAATTAGCGCACACATTTAGGAACACTAATAACTTTCCACCCCAGATAATGTTCCCAGACATAGGGATACCCATAAAACTAGCCATTCAGAACATAATTGGAAGAATATTAAACTGTTGGAAAATTACAAGAATGGCTGCAGGGTTATGATGGCGCTCTAAAGAGAATATAAAATCTACAGGTACAAAAATATATTACAGCCTTCCACTATTTACCTGAGCAACTAAACTCACAGCCAGCCCTTCCCTGCCTGCTCTTGCAGTACGCCCTACACGATGAACATAATCTGTAGGATCCCTGCAATATCAGGCTGATAATTTAAGCACAATTTTTTAAAGATAAGTTAACAAAGAATAAAGATCATTGAGAAGTATAACCTTGGAAGATCATAATTGATAACAAGATCAACAGTAGGAATGTCCAAACCACGACTAGCAAGATCGGTAGCAATTAATATAGAAGCTTGTCCCGATTTGAACCGATGTAATGAAGCAAGCCTAGCCGACTGGGATTCAAGTGAGTACAATGTTGCAGGTTCATGATCAAGCTCTTTCAGTAATGAACTCAAAAGGCGACAAGTGCTGCATTTACATTACAAAGACGGGGGCATTAATGAGTGGGTTTTCCAGATATCGAAATTGAGAAGTTTGCAAGAACATTTTATTCCAAAATGAATCTAATTTACACAAAACCCACAGGGAGACAAAGGAGGATTGACAAATGAAGAAGGCTCAGGCAAGGATATACAGCTCACAGAATGTAGCATGAACCAGATATAATTTCCAGCGGTCATCTTAAAAGAGAAGTTGATGCAACTTATGAAACTATGCTTCCTAAAGGAATTAGTAATCCCCCGACTGATTTTTTTGCCATCGAACAGCTGATGCAACACACCTTCATGGTATAGGCACTTCCCTCTTCTGCCACAAGATTAACTAGGACAGATGGCACCTTTCTATTACAAGCACAATTCCAAACGAGTCCCTAGGTAACCAATAAAATTCTTCTGGAAAAAGTAATACCATCATATTCAATATCTTTAAGTCACAAGAGAAAAATTAGCCAGGGGCAAACACACGTGCCATGGAAAATCGCAACCCAGAGATGTCACCAGGTATGTCATCTGACAAGCAAGCCACTGATGGCATGATTATTACCACAAGAAAGAAGCAAATATCGCAAGCACAACAAAAACAGCAGGTAAAATAGAATATCAGGGAGCAGACAGAAGAAATTTGCATCGAAGCAATTTATACCTGCAGGCAGAGACAAATATTATGGCAGATCGAATTCCCATTTCTTCCATTTTGGACAAAATGTAAACAAGATAAACCTCCTTCACATTCTTGGGCATCTGAATATACTGCTGGTTAAGAGTGTCAACCGTCTTGAAACCCTCATATTCCTCATAAAAGTAAGCCTTATTTTCAGAAAGCTCAAGCAACGTTTGCAATTCACTTGTCATTGTGGCAGAAAAAAGCAAAGTTTGCCTACTTTTCGGCAAGCACTTGAACACCACTCTTAATTCCTCTTGAAATCCAACATCAATCAACCTATCAGCTTCATCCAAAACTAGAAACTGAAACAAAATAAAACAAAAAATATACAAGCACACACTTTTATCAAACAAAGGAAGCATACAATGAGCAAAACAGAAATAAATAAAGCTCCAATCTTTAAACTTTAAAGAGCGAGATAAAAAGCAAAATCTATCTCCACATCCTTAATGAACACAAAAAACTACTCACGGTTAACAAATTGCATCAAACACTAATCACAGCTAAAAGGACTAAAACTACCAAGTAAAAGATGTATTTCTAGAATTACACGAAAAGAAAAAAAAACCACAATCAAGAAGCTTCTTTTTTATTTGTTTATTTATTTATTTACCTTGGTTCGAGAGAAAACAGGAGAAATATCAGGATTCTCCAACAGAACCTTAATTCTTCCCGGCGTAGCAATAACAACATGGGGTCTCCCCATCAAGGTTTTAGCTTGAGTCAACAAATCCATACCCCCAACAACAACAGCACACCTCAAATGCAAACAAGAACCGAAAGCACGAAACTGCTCTGCCAATTGGTACGCCAATTCTCTGGTTGGTGTTATAACAAGAGCAAAAACCCCAAATGGGTCTTCAGCTAAGCGGTGGAGGATCGGCAAAGCAAAAGCTGCCGTCTTGCCGCTCCCAGTTTGGGCCAGGCCTAAAACATCCCGGCCTGAGAGGATTTTGGGGATGCAGTGGGATTGTACTTGTGTTGGGTTCTTCATACCAAGTTCTTTGCAGGTTTGAAGTGCCCATTCGGAGAGGCCAAGGTCAGAAAACAAAGTGGTTTTGGCGGCGGCGGAGTCGGGGTTACTAGGGTTTGAGGAGGCTTCTTTTTCGAGTTTGGGGATTTCAGGGCTTTCATCAGGGTTTTGGGTTTTCTGGAGTTTGGGGCGTTTAGGGGTTTTAGAGAAGAGTGGGAAGTTGCTGTCAACTACATGTGTTTTTTCTTGTTGCTGCTCCTCCATCTTGGCTCTTGTCTTTGAGAGGGCGCTGTTTCTTACAGCAAGCTGTTAATGATTAGAATGCACCCACCAGGGTTAACAACCAGCTTCAGCTTCTTTTTTTACTGGTCCTACAAATATAACCGCCTCGTTTTGCAACCCTGATTTTCTTCCCCGGTAAACAGCAACGAAACAGTCCTTCCCTTCTTTTCCAAGAGGACGAATACGAATAAAATACACACACACACACAATAGAAAAAGAAAAGAATTTCTATTTAATATTTTTTAATTAAAAATATATCAAAATATTTTTTTTAATTTTAAATATTATTTTCATGTTTTAAAAAAAAAACAATTTTATAAACATTTTAAAAATAAATTCAATCACAGGAACAAACACTCTTACATATATATATATATATATATATATATATATTTTGGCTTGCTTCCCTGTATACGAAACTGGCGTACAAAATAGGGTTCGGAATCTGCGCACAGATTGACAATCTTCATAACCGATACAACAAAACATAGATTGACAATTTAAATTCAGTGCAAGGCGAAGAGGAATATAGATTTGTTTCGTCAAGATGAATTGTACGTAACAAAACATACATTCAAGAAAAACGCCATTTAGAAGAAACCGACAAGGAATTGGATGTGAATGATCAATAACACAGTCACTGGATGCATAACTATACAATATTGTTCTGCTATGGCAATACACTAACGTAAAATTCTAGACAGAGAACAAAAAAATTTGCATATGTGTTTGGGTCACGCTGATGAAACCATAGGGCTGATTGCCATCTCTCTAGCGATCTGGAAAGAATACATTTTGTCGAAGGACAACCACCGAAATGCCTACCCTTAACTATAAACAATACCTAAATCTTTATCAAAGAGACTTCAGCAATTCCTAATTGCTACCTTTTTCCTCTTGTTACTTTTTAGTAATCAAATGGGAATATTGGGCAGGCGATTAGGCCCAGTCCGTGGACATGCCCAAACGATGTTATGCTCAAATTACCGCATTTACCTTTGTTATTTTTTCAAGATCATCACCTCCTCCATGTTGTGAAGAGACAGAGAATATGGTTGAAGTAATAAGAAGATTTACAGAGAAGAATAATGAAGAGAGGAACAGAGAAGAGAAACAATGGGTAAGTGAATGATTTCTAATTCATGACTTTATTTGCTTGTAATCGTTGCTATTTATACATGAGCTTAGCTGGGTATTATCTATACAAGATTCCCGTTGGTTGTAACCAACTGTAACAGAATACAATCTTCAACTGCTATCTCACAGCTCAACATCCTCCCTTGAACTAATTTGTCGATTAGTTCAATTTTTGCATCATACCCATGCCTAATTTGTCCCTTAGCTTTAAGAAAGCCTCCAGCTTTAGTGGTTTCGTCATGATATCTGCAATTTGCTCTTGTGTGTTGCAGTATACTAGTTCCACAACCCCATCTCTTGTAAGATCCCTTAGGAAGTGAAATCTGACATCTATGTGTTTGCTTCGACCATGTAGTACTGGGTTTTTTTGAAAGTTTTATAGCAGAATTATTATCACAATAGATCACTGTACTAGTCACTTGTTCAAGGCCAATATTGCCCAGAATTCTTCTTAACCAAACTCCTTGACAAGCACAGGATGCAGCAGCTATAAACTCTGCCTCTGTTGTAGATAATGTCACCACGGGTTGTTTCTTACTGGACCAAGAAACAGCTCCTGTACCAAGCATAAACACAAACCCAGATGTACTCTTCCTGTCATCAACATCCCCAGCATAATCACTATCTGCATATGCTCTTAGTTGTCCTTCATCCCCTTTTCTGTATATAATCCCAAATTCTGTAGTTCCCCTGAGATACCTTAGTATCCTTTTGACAGCTTGAAGGTGCATTTCAGTGGGTCTTTCCATATATCTACTGACTAACCCAACTGCATACATAAGATCGGGTCTAGTGGCTGTCAAATATAGCAAACTGCCAACTAATTGCTTATATTCTGTAGTATTTACACCCTTTGCATTTTCTTCATTTTTTGTAAGTTTGCATCCTGGGACAATTGGATTCTGCACTGCATTACTATGTTCCATTCCAAATCTTCCCAACACCTCTCTAGCATACTTCTTTTGACAGATGAATATCAGTTCTGCATTTTGTATGACTTCCACACCTAAAAAGTACTTCATTCTTCCAAGATCAGACATGTCAAACTCTCTCATCATTGAGTCTTTGAAGCCTTTAAACATGCATTCACTATTTCCTGTAAAGATAAGATCATCCACATATAGACTTACAATTAGCATACTGCCTTTGTCACTGGTTTTTGTGAATAATGTATGTTCACAGAAGCATTTTTCAAAGCCCTCTTTGACAAAGTAAGTCTCAATTCTGCTGTACCAAGCCCTAGGGGCTTGCTTGAGTCCATATAATGCTCTTTTCAGTCTGTACACCTTATGCTCCTCTCCTTGTTTCTCAAATCCTTGTGGTTGTTCAACAAATATGGCTTCAGCTAGCTCTCCATGCAAAAAGGCACTCTTAACATCCAGCTGATAAACATACCAGCCTTTGTGAGCTGCCAATGCTAGGATAGTTCTGATTGTATCCCACCTAGCTACTGGTGCGAATACTTCATTATAGTCAATTCCTTGTCTTTGGGAGTACCCCTTTGCCACAAGCCTTGCCTTGTGCTTGTCCACCTTTCCCTCTTCATTTAATTTGGTCTTGAATACCCACTTCACTCCTATAGGTTTTGCTTCAGCTGGTAGGACAGTTAATTCCCATGTATTGTTCTTTTCAATGGCCTTTATCTCTGTATTCATTGCTGTTCTCCACTTTTCACTTTTGACTGCTTCTTCAAATGTGACAGGGTCCTCTGTAGAGATGAGCATTGCAAGATTATGTCCTCCCTCTTCTTCTCCTTCAGATAGTGCTTCATCAGTCACATAATCTGTTAACCAGGTTGGTTTTCTTCTGCACCTTTCTTGCTTGTCATTCTGTGATATTCCATCAGGTAGACTATCTACAAGACTACTTGATAAGTTATCATTGTGCACACCATCAGCATGTTCAGGATGACTGTTTACACCTTCAAAACCTCCACTGATCTCACTGTCTTCTTCCTCATTAATGTCTGCCCATTCTAACTCTTTATGCTTCAACTCTTCTGCACTTCTGTCCCACTCCCACTTTTCATTTTCCACACATACTACATCTCTGCTAGTGATGATTTTCTTTCCCACAGGGTCATAAAGTCTGTACCCTTTAGACTCTTCACTTACTCCTAACCACACACATTTGAAACTTTTGTCATCTAACTTCTTGCGTTGATTGTCAGGTATGTGAGCATAAGCCACACATCCAAACACACTGAAACACTCAACACTAGGCTTCCTGTTACTCCAAGCTTCTTCAGGAGTAGTATTGGGAACAGCTGTGGTGGGGCTTCTATTTATCACATAGATGGACCAATTTACAGCCTCTGCCCAGAATTGCTTTGGTAATTCCTTCCCTGACAACATGCTGCGCACCATATTCATTATGGTGCGATTCTTTCTCTCTGCAACCCCATTCTGCTGTGGGGTGTATGCTGTGGTAAGTTGTCTCTTGATTCCATGTGTGCTGCAAAAATCATTAAATTCACTTGAGGTGAACTCTCCCCCTCTGTCAGTTCTTAAACAACTGATTCTTTCACCACTTTCTTTTTCCACACTCACTTTATATTTCTTGAATATAGACAGTGCTTCAGATTTGTGTAATAGAAAATATGCTCAAGTTTTTCTACTATAATCATCTATAAAAGTGATTATGTACCTTTTCCCACTGTTTGATTGTGGTGAAATGGGTCCACAAATATCTGCATGGACAAGTTGTAGTTTCTTGGATGCTCTCCACAGACTTTTCTTTGGCAATGTCTCTCTATGCTGCTTTCCTTTCATGCAATCTTGACAGACTTTTAATGAGTCATTCAGTGCAGGTAAACCCTTGACCATCTCCATTGAAACCAAGGTTTTCAGCCCCTTTAGGCTTAGATGCCCATATCGACAGTGCCATAGATTGGTGACATCTTCAGATGTTGCTTGTAGACAACTAGCCATTGGAGTTATCACAGTAGCAAGTATGGGAAATATTCTGTTAGATGACATTTGAGATTGCATAATCAAACCTTTCTTAGGGTGATAAACCCTACATTTGTCATCTTTGATAAGAATTGCTAACTGTTTTTCTTGCAGCTGGCCTATGCTCAGGAGGTTGTTCTTCAATTCAGGTATGAAATATACCTCTGTGAATACCTGTGTAATTCCTTTGATGTTTAGCTTGATATGTCCCTTTCCCATAACCATCATTTTTGAATTGTCTCCAAGCTTTACAGTTCTTCTAAACTTGTCATCAAATTCAAAAAACCATTCCTTGTTGCTGCACATGTGATTGCTGCAACCTGAGTCAAGAATCCATACAACTTCTTCTTTTTGCTGTATATCTTCATGATCCCCTTCATCTTTGTAGGCCATTAATAACATCTCTTCTTCCTCATCTACTTCTGCAAAATATGCATTCCTGTCATTTCTGTTTCTAACAGGACATTCGTATTGAAAATGTCCTAGTTTTTGGCAGTTGTAGCACTGGATCAAGGCTTTGTTGTAGGGCTGTCTTCCCCTTCCTCGACCCCTTCCCCTGATACCACCACGAAATCTTTCCTTCCCTTCAGTTCTGTATTCAATTCTTCCTCCCATTTTCTCTGAATTAGTAATGTTTAAAGCCTGCTCTTCTTCTTTCTGACCTTGCATCCTCTGTTCATGAACTAGGAGACTGCTTTGAAGTTCATCTATTGACATGGTTGAAGAATCATTAGATTCTTCAATAGAACAGACAACATAATTGAATTTTGAGGTCATTGACCTTAAAATTTTCTCAACAATTACATTCTGCTTCATACTTTCTCCATGCACTTGCATTTTGTTTGCAATAGTTAATGTTCTTGTAAAGTACTCATCAACTTTTTCCCCTTCTTTCATGCCAAGAACTTCAAATTCTCTTCTAAGTGCTTGTAACTGGGCACGTCTCACTTTGGTGGATCCTTGATATTTCAGTTTCATGGAATCCCAGATGGCCTTTGAAGTCTCCTTATTGAGTATAGTTTCAATGATGGTTCTGTCAATGGCTTGAAATAGGTAGTTCTTGACCTTTAAATCCTTCAATTTTTCTTCTTCAATTACTTTCTGTTGTGCTGCTGATTGTGCTCCTTCTCCTCTTGCTGCACCAATCCCTTTTTCTATTAGACTCCAGTATTCTTTGGACTTAAGAAAGTTCTCCATAAGCATAGACCAATGGTCATAATGACCATCAAATCTTGGTATTGCTGCCTGCACAAAATTGTTTGATTCTGTTGTCATTGATTGATCTTTTCTGCTTTGCTTTTCTTTTTCAAGAAAACTCAGTTTCTTGATGTTCTTTATTTGATTTTAGTGATATGGCTCTGATACCATATGTTGTGAAGAGACAGAGAATATGGTTGAAGTAATAAGAAGATTTGCAGAGAAGAATAATGAAGAGAGGAACAGAGAAGAGAAACAATGGGTAAGTGAATGATTTCTAATTCATGACTTTATTTGCTTGTAATCGTTGCTATTTATACATGAGCTTAGCTGGGTATTATCTATACAAGATTCCCGTTGGTTATAACCAACTGTAACAGAATACAATCTTCAACTGCTATCTCACAGCTCAACACTCCATCAGTAACGTCCTCACCATGCACAAGACGTTCAGCACAACGTCCACCATGAGCTACCACCATTTGCATCTTCAAGTAGCCGAAGGTTGTGTATCCTTGGTCTATCATATCTTCTCGTGAGTAGAAAACGGATATTGCAGTTTCCTGCTCGTGTTTGACCAAAAAGATGAAAATTAAAGGAAAGGAGAAGTGATTAGAAGAAACTGCAGCAGTTGAGTAGCAGCAATAACAAATCCAGCTTGCAAAGAGAAATTTCACCTTGCCTCCAGGCAGGAGCTGAGAAAATGCATGCCAATCAAAGGAAGGAAACAAGTGAGCTAATACCGTATGACCAGCTTCATGTACATCCGGGAGTCTCTCTTCTTTTCAAACGATACCTAGCAAGTAAGAATATCAATATGATGGTTAGTTTTAAACAGAATTATAGACTCCTTGTCACTTCACGAGGATGAATAATGACAGACATGTGTTTTGTTCACATTTCTGTTGTTCTTCCTCTGTAAGAAGTACACCCATGACCCATGCCCTCGAGTATTGTTTATCTAACACATCAACTTTCTGATAGATCTTGAAATGCCCTTTCCTTACCTGCAATAAATGATTAGACATAATGTTCCACATTGCTGGAGAATTCAGTGAACCTTCCAACAGCTCAACTTGTATGACTTTATGAAATACGGGATCCACTAAAGTTAAGATTTCAACTGAACAGAAGCATTCAAAACCAGGCTAACTACAAGAATTAGCAATGGACCCTGCTCCCATTTAATGGACCTAGTGCCTCTCCTCCCTCTCTCATGTGGGAACCATTGTCTCATGTTCTCATCAGCCACATTCCATTTTCTTCGTATAAAACCCCAAAGAAAAAGGCGGGGTCGAAGAAATAACTGATGATATTCAATTAAACCAAGATGGGCGATTAACATGGAGAAACATGACACAAATGCCACGCAGTTTTTAAACCCCTGTTGTTCTCAGAGGTAATTCTATAAAAATGTGAAGATGCTATCCATCTATGGCAATGAAGTGTTCAGAAATAAAGATGTCCGAATATATATATCACAAATATAAATGGGTGGTAGAGAGATGCTCCATCTATGGCAATAACGTGTTCAGAAATAAAGATGTCCGAATATATATCATAAATATAAATGGGAGGTAGACATATGACAGTAGTCTCTCTCTACACATTCCACATGCTGAAAAGATTATAAAACCTTTGCGCCATTGGTTGACCAGGGAATATTTCCACCGGTATCTGTATCTTTCTTGACAAGATTCAGAAACTTACAGACATGATCGCAGCTTCATTGACCAGGTTCCGAATATCTGCTCCAGAGAAGCCAACGGCACGGAGCACAAGCTGCAGAGTGAAAGGCATGGACACAAAAGGTAAGCTAAAAATTAAATGAACGGTATTGAAAAAGGAAAACCTCTAATGTAAAGGACTCACATTATCCCACTGCTCACCCTATTAGTGGTGGGTTTTTTAGTATAGCATCACAGGACCGAGAGCATCATGAGATGACGGGACAGAAGGCGGATAGATATTCATGAAAAAAAAGAAGAAGTTCCGAATGGGCTTTTGACCCATTACATTGAAAAGTATTGGTCTCGAAAGCCCTGGATGACAGATCAAACAAAAAGCCCAATCCAGAAGTAAACTTAACTCTTAAGGATGGCCCAGGGCTAACCTTGCCCGGAAAAACTCAAATTAGCACCCCTTGCATTGACGCCACCTGTGTTATGTAATTGGTGCCAGGATAGCTTTATATATATATATATATATATATATATATATATATATATATATATATATATCTTGTTTTAATATGAAGTGCATGTCTTGTTAATTTTATAGAGGGAATTAGATATACGAATTAGATATGTTCATTTGATTATTATAAGTGTAAATATTTATATTTAAATAAGAATATTAAAAAAAAAACAATATGCATTTATTTCAGAATCCATTTAGTGCTAAAACTCGCAATATCTAAATCTAAAGATGTTAATATCTGGACCTTGTTCAAACAGTTATACATTCCATCTTGTTTAACTCAAATGCAACAATTAATTACAACAAATCACAATTCTATTTCGATTTGGATATAGGCCCCCATTTGGGCGGCAAAACAACTTTTTATAAAAAAATAATTTTTTTATTTAAAATAATTTTTTTATGTTAATATTTAAAATAAATTTTAAAAATAAAAAAAATACTTTAAAATATATCCACAGCATCATTAAAAAAAAAAAACACCAACTCATTCAATAGAAATCTATAATCAAAAGAGGCACTTCTGTTAAAAAAGATAACTTTCGAAATAATTGAAAGGATCCATCCAACCGCATGTGTGTCCAAGGCGAAGTGGATACGGTAATCGAACCTAAGCCCTTTTTACGAGGAGGACGAGTCATGGCAGCTGAACTAGTTAACGAACCCGAACCCTCTCGGCAGTCGGCATCGCTGTTGGTTGGTACTTGTAGCAGTAAAAGGCTGCACCGTACAGCAAGTAACAATCTAAAAAGCATCGAGCATCGACAACCTCAATTCAACGATAAGAGAAAATCCAAAAACCAACACACACCGCCCATTCATTCCCTCCTTCGTTCTTCCCGTCCACAGCTTCCCCCATTATTTTCATCTCTCACTCGCACTCCAAAAGATCAGAGAAAGAGAGCCTCATTTTCACATCCATATAACCCCTCATTCCCTCCTCTTTTCCTTTTAGTCCACACAACTTCTCTCACAAAACAGTCCACAAACACCGCCAAATGGCCTCTGCCACAGCACCAACAACTCTATCTCTCCTCAAAACAGCCGCCGCCTCCACCTCCACTTCTGCCCGTGCCTCCCTTCTCCCAGTCTCCACCTCTGGCCTCCGCACAACCAGCCTCCGTGGTCTTGGTTTCTCTGCTGCAGACCCATTGTTTAGTTCTCATGTGGTGTCCAAAATCCGATCTTTCAAGTCAAATGGCAGAGCACCAAGAGCTGTGGTGTCTATGGCAAAGAAGAGTGTGGGTGACTTGACTGCTGCTGACTTGAAAGGGAAGAAAGTGTTTGTTAGAGCTGATTTGAATGTGCCTCTTGATGAGAATCAGAAAATTACTGATGATACTAGAATTAGAGCCGCTGTTCCTACTATTAAATATTTGATTTCAAAAGGGGCCAAAGTTATTCTTTCTAGTCATTTGGTACGTGGGATCTTGTTCAATTTCATTTTTTGAATTTGGGTTTTGTAGCATTTCTGTTTTGTGCGTTTCATTGATTCTGATGGTTTTGTTGACTCTGTGAATTTCTTGGTTCCTGCATTGAATCTTTGATGTTATGCGACTAGAATCATAGCATTGACTTTTAGTTGCACAATACTCTGAAAATCACTCTTTATTTTCTATATATATATATTGGTGCTGGTTTATTGGAATCACACTTGCGTGCTAATGGGTCCGAAATTCAGGTAGTAATTTATGATATGCAAAGTTCTTCTGTTGCTTTTGAGAGAGTTAGCGAAATTGGCAGCAGGTTTGCAATTGTTAATTGCCGATTGATAGAATGTTAAGAAGGGATTGAATGTTATAGCTTGTCTTCTTCTGGTTATCGAACGATATTATGCTCTGAGAACTGCTTCAGTAAAGAATTACTTTTGACTGCTGGATTTGGTGTAGAAGCTAGTTCTTATATTGGTAACTTTAGCTAGTGTGGTGTTTTTTATACATGATAACAATTGTTTGCAGAAATATCTCAATAACATTTAAGTTTGCGGATTTACTTCTGGTCATAATAGGTTATCCGTGAAAATAATTTGGGTTCGTAATCTCTGCTTAATGTTAGTGGTTTGCTCATATGAGCTGAAGTGTTTTTTGATTATTTTTCAGGGACGACCAAAAGGTGTAACTCCAAAATTCAGCTTGGCACCTCTTGTTCCCCGGTTATCTGAACTCCTTGGAATTCAGGTACAAGTTGTTCATGGAAGTATAGAAATAGAGAATGCCCGTGTTTGCTGGACAATATGGCTAATATATACTACCTGAGCAGGTTGTGAAAGCTGATGATTGCATTGGTCCAGAGGTAGAAAAGTTGGTTGCTTCACTTCCCGAGGGTGGTGTTCTTCTTCTTGAAAATGTCAGGTTTTACAAGGAAGAAGAGAAGAACGAACCTGAATTCGCAAAGAAGCTTGCTTCCATGGCAGATCTTTATGTAAATGATGCATTTGGAACTGCACATAGAGCACACGCCTCAACTGAGGGAGTCACGAAATTCTTGAAACCATCTGTTGCTGGTTTCCTCTTGCAGAAGGTTGGTTTATAAGTTAAATGACTGTGTGAGATATTATACCCTAATATTTTGAATGAAATAAGAAAGTTTTACCAATCTCTCTATAAGACTATGACTCAGAGGTTGTTTTATTTAGGACCTTCATCTAAACTGCCTTTAGGTGTCGTATGTAGACTGAATGATTGGCTGTTTTATTTTGCCTTATTGTGCTGTTGTCGTTGTTCATTTTACCCTTTGAGCACATTCACTCTTTAACTTTTTTCTCTCTTGCCATTTTTTTGGTGATACTTACCCAATGCCACCACCTTTGCATCCTTTTTATGAGCCTGAATTGTCAATGTTGCTGACTATCTTGTGTCTCTTTTTTAAACTTCGGTTCTCATTGTAATTCTGTTTCTCTCTACCTTGTTTTTAGGAGCTGGACTACCTTGTTGGGGCAGTTTCAAACCCAAAGAGGCCATTTGCTGCCATTGTGGGTGGTTCTAAGGTCTCATCGAAGATTGGAGTCATTGAGTCACTCCTGGAGAAGTGTGATATCCTCCTTTTGGGTGGAGGTATGATTTTCACATTTTACAAGGCTCAAGGCCTCGCAGTAGGTTCATCCTTGGTTGAGGAAGATAAGCTTGATTTGGCGACCACACTACTTGAGAAGGCCAAGGCAAAAGGAGTGTCTCTTTTGCTACCTAGTGATGTGGTAATTGCAGACAAGTTTGCTCCTGATGCAAATAGCAAGGTTTGTGGTCTAAGCTCTCACAAGAAAGTTCCCTAAAACTCGTACTTACTGAATTTTTTTATGCTCTCTGTGACTGAACCAACTCGAGTGCTGTTCTGTTCACTGCAGACTGTGCCAGCATCAGCCATCCCAGATGGTTGGATGGGACTGGATATTGGACCAGAATCTGTGAAAACATTCAGTGAGGCTTTGGGAACCACCCAAACTGTCATCTGGAATGGACCCATGGGAGTGTTTGAGTTTGAGAAGTTTGCGAATGGAACAGAGGTATGCAAGAACAGGGTGCTTAAATTTGTTTTTTGGATTTTATCTATTCAAGCTTGGATTCTACTTTTGTTTCCACTCCCTCATAGGCACGCTATGATACCTCGTTAGAAGCTCACATGTATACAAATATCTGGGTAGTGTGATAACTATGTTTATACCATTGCAAAATTCTCCAATAATCTACTCTTTCTATTACTTGGATCAACTGTACATGATAAAAAATGGTCCTGGTACTTGACTCAACTTTGTGAAGTGGCTTGCTAAACCCATTCCAACTTCATATATAACCTGCAGTTTATGCTTGCCCATCACATTGTTTTGGGTTTATTACCTTTGGTTAGATGGTGAACTAGAGTTGAACCTCTGCTTGCAGGCCATTGCAAAGAAGCTTGCTGAGCTTAGTGGCAAGGGAGTTACAACTATTATTGGAGGTGGAGATTCTGTTGCAGCTGTAGAAAAAGTAGGAGTTGCTGATGTCATGAGCCACATATCAACTGGTGGTGGTGCCAGCTTGGAGTTGTTGGAAGGGAAAGAGCTACCAGGTGTCCTTGCTCTTGACGAAGTCGAACGAGTTGCTGTGTAGGATAATTTGATTTCCCCCCAATCCCGTTCCCATTTCCATGTCCTTGCTTTTATTTTTACGAAAGGGAGATGCAATGTTGTAGAGAAGTACGAGTCATGCTGTACGTTGAGGTTGGTTAACAAGAGTGATCCAAGATTTTAAATAAATAGTTGGTTTTGATCAATCACTTCTCTGTAAATTGACATGTTGTGGTTTGAGAAGAAAAAGTACTTTTGATGAATCTGGAAATGAAAAGAAAAGAAAAAAAAGCCAACTTAGACTGTTGCCTTCCTGTATCTATGTGATTCAGTCCTAACTTTGCAAGATCAGCCAGCCATTGAAGGCAAAATTCCAGTCTCCTGTCTGGATTAGTCGTTTTTGAAATTCACATGAAAGTATAGTGCATATATGAGAGATTGGATAACCAAACATGAAAGTATAGAGCAGATATGAGAGATTGGATAACCAATACAAGTAGTTAAGAAATGTGCATCCGATATGATCGATCTACTCGGAATGCTACGGTTTCCGTGCATAACAGGACCGAGTTGAGAATGCTTCGTAGCTTTCTATTCTCGTTAAGAACATTGGTTCATTTCAGCTTTCTATATGATATGTTCTCTCAAGAGGTAGGAGTTCAAGTCAGCAGCTCCCCTTTCTGTGATACAAATATAATGGAAATCAAAAGATGTTGAGAGTGACATAGGCAACAAAGTTCTTCACAGAACCTCCGGAAGTTTCAAGCCACAGAAATGAAAGGCTATGGCTGTTGTTTTTCTTCTCTTCTGACAACTTTTTCTAAAGGTGATGGATTAGAAAACTGGTGCACATCATGGGAAGGCATACCTGTTTCTTTTCTTAAATCAAGTCTCCCGTGGACTATCACCTGTCCCAAAATCCAACTCGTTCGTGGCTACCAAATTTTACGACTACAAAATCTTATGAAATATTTTTTTTTAAGGTATTGGCCTCAAAAAAATGATTTTAAAAAAATAATTCAAAGTATAAATCATCGCAGCATGCTTCTTGTCGTCATAAACTTCACTATTTTTTTAGTGAATTATTCAGTTGGCTTCCCTGGGCGATATGAAGACATGTAATAGCGGAGCATACTCCACGCTCTATCAAGAAAAAACATTATAGTCTTACCTCAACAGAAAACACACTTACGAAAAGAAGAAGAAGTAAAAGTAGTAGCTAAAATGTTGCTCAATCTTTGAATTAATAGCTTGAAAAAGAAAAGAAAAAAAGCTAGCAAATCAATGCTCATCATTTTTCTTCCCTAAATCAACTCATTTATTTTGCTAAAAAAACTCATTTTTTTAGCTATCAACAAAACAAATTCGAATCCAATGCGTATATTCTCGCTTGACCCCATTTATGAACCAATTTGCTAGCCTAGAATCAGCAAAAACCGCCCAAGGTTTACCCAAATCCATTACCCCTACCACACATATTGGCCCCGTGTGAACCCCAAGAAAACAAACTTAAGTCCCAAATCCCACCTAATCTTCCACTCTCTATAAAAACGCCTAGAAACTTACACCACTCTCTCACCCTATTCTTTTCTTGATCTCACCTAAAGCCCAAGTCTTTGTTCTCTTCTCTCGCGTCGTAAGTAGAAGTTCCAATCTTTCCTATACACTACAATATCTTTTTCGCTGGTTTATGTTTTTTTACGTGTTTCTTGATCTGGGTTTTAATTTGTTTTGGGTTTTGTGCAGGATTTGGTTTTGAAAAATGGCTACGAAGAAGAGTGTTAGCAGTTTAAAGGAAGCAGATTTGAAGGGAAAAAGAGTTTTTGTAAGAGTAGATCTGAATGTTCCTTTGGATGATAACTTTAATATTACCGATGATACTAGGATCCGTGCTGCTGTCCCCACTATCAAGTACTTGATGAGTCATGGTGCCAGAGTTATTCTTTCCTCTCACTTGGTAAATACTCGATGACTCCCTGATTTCAGTCTAAAAGATTTCATTTTTTGTTCTGTTGTTTAGATCACTTATTTGGACCTTTGTGCAGATTCATATGATGTTTAATTTGTAGCTGTATTGTGCTTTTTATGATATGTTTTTGCTTATTGTGGTCTCTTTTTTGGTGGATTTTAGGAAAAACTAGATCTGCATGGATTGTTTATTTGCAGATTTATCTGGGCTTACATTTTGTGATACGGCTTCTGTTTTCATTTTGGTTTCTAATATTTTGAATATTTATTTTCATGGAAGTGAATATGTCTTTCGTTCGACTTCCTGCCACTGTTTTGAACGATAGATTTTTATTGGAAAACGAGCTGTATTTAGTTTACTGGATTGAAATTTGGATTTTTTTAAAGTTCTCTTCAAACAAGTATCTGCTGGCTTGTTTGATGTGAATAAGGCAAAGTTATTTCCTTTATATATATGTATTTAAAGGAAATAAACTTTGTATATATAAACGTATTTATGGTCTCCAAGGCGGGGTCTCTTTTATTTTCTTCCCCAGGATGTTTGATCAGACAAAATCATGTTTTACCTTTCTGGATTAGCTTTTTTCTTTCTGTTTTCCTGCTTCTATGATCACATCTCTTCTACCTAAGATGATTACATGTTTGGCCCTTTATATTTCGAGCTAAAATTTATCTCCTCAATATTTTTAGTGCTGTCCTTAGGTGAACAAGGAGAATGTAGATATGATAATTGATTCCTCATGAATGCCTGTCTTATTATGCCTCTTTTTTTTATTATTGTTTCAATGCTGGCAGTAATTAGGGGCCATTGGCTGTGGATGGTTTTCAATCCATAGTTTGAGCTGCTTGATGTTCCCATATCTAAGGCTAAAAAAAAACCAATACCAAAGTTTTCTTTTTCCCTGTAATCATGATTCTTTTCCATGTTTTTTTTTTATGATTTTATGACAATCCCAAATAATTTGAAGAAAGTGAACAAGCTCCAGATTTTTAATTACTATCGTTCCATCCCACAGCTTTGTTTTCCCTTAATCTGGATGGGCTTGGGCCTTCAACTAACTTGGGATGTAAATACAACTTTTCTTCCATAGCGGGAAGATTATCAATTTCTGTCTTTAAATCATTGATTTGCCTTTTTCTGCCATAAGCTTATCTCTTTCTATTTGTCTAGTTATAAGCGATCCTTGTTTTGTACTTATATTCAACTATTCTGTTCCCTTGTACTCTTTTTCTGTGTTGCCACGAGTTCTTATTGACCTCGTATACACAATCTCAATAGTGAATTGCTTTCATGAAATTGTGATGCTCTAGAATCATGAAAATTTCATAATCTCAATAGTGAACTGCTTTCATGAAATTGTGATGCTCTAGAATCATGAAAATTTCATAATCTCAATAGTGAACTGCTTTCATGATATTGCTAAAGTGATGCTAAAAAATGATGAGCATTTCACGACTTCATTTCTGTTTTTGTTGAATGGTTTCTCATATAATCCATTTCCAAATATGGTTTTCAGGGACGCCCAAAGGGTGTCACACCTAAATACAGCTTGAAGCCTCTTGTACCAAGGCTATCTGAACTTCTTGGTGTTGATGTTAAGATGGCAAATGATTGTATTGGTGTGGAGGTTGAGAAAATTGTGGCTGAGATTCCAGAAGGGGGTGTTTTGCTCCTTGAAAATGTAAGGTTTTATAAGGAGGAAGAGAAGAATGACCCTGAATTTGCAAAGAAGCTCGCTTCTCTAGCAGAAATCTATGTGAATGATGCATTTGGCACTGCTCACAGAGCCCATGCATCCACTGAGGGCGTGGCTAAATACTTGAAGCCTGCTGTTGCTGGTTTCCTTATGCAGAAGGTATGTTGGTGGTGTCTTTTTTCTTCTTTAAAATGCTCTTCCCCAAGGAATTTATATCTTGTGAACTTACAAGTCTGCATAAAAAATTGAAAGAGAAACGCTCTATTTAACAGAACTCTGTATTGTAGATTCAATTTTCAGTTTGATCCAATTTGACCTTTTAAATTCATGGCTGCATGCTTGGCCATCTTGGCATAAATGACCTGTTGGGTGCTCTGTTTTAGGAACTCGATTATCTTGTTGGAGCTGTGGCAAATCCCAAGAAGCCATTTGCTGCAATTGTTGGTGGCTCAAAGGTATCTTCTAAGATTGGAGTTATCGAATCACTCTTGGAGAAGGTTGACCTCCTCTTCTTGGGTGGAGGAATGATCTATACTTTTTACAAAGCACAAGGGCACTCAGTTGGGTCCTCCCTTGTTGAGGAAGACAAACTTGATCTTGCAACTTCACTTATTGAGAAGGCCAAGGTCAAGGGGGTAAAACTGCTGCTGCCTGCAGATGTGCTTGTTGCTGACAAGTTTGCTCCAGATGCCAACAGCAAGGTCTTGTGTCATTGCCCTTTTAAATTATGTGCATTCCCTGGAAATAGTGCATGTAAAACCTGGGAGTTACTCTTAGTTACTTAGAGCAATTCGGCCAGATTTTATGTTGGGTTACAAAAGAACATGCTTGGATGCACACAAGCACACGAAATTGGAATGTGATATAGAACGATCTTGTTCAGAGTGTTTGGTGCAATTTTCTTGCAGGTGGTGCCAGCTTCTGAGATACCAGATGGTTGGATGGGTTTGGACATAGGACCTGATTCCATCAAGACATTCAGCGAGGCATTGGATACAACCAAGACCATTATTTGGAATGGACCAATGGGTGTCTTTGAGTTCGAGAAGTTTGCAGCGGGAACTGAGGTATCTCATATTAACTAGATACGAGGTTAATCCACTGGCATTGAAGCATTGTAATTGAGCATTATTTTTCCTGTTTCAGGCAATTGCCAGGAAGCTTGCCGAGCTCAGTGGCAAGGGAGTGACTACCATCATTGGAGGAGGTGACTCTGTCGCTGCTGTGGAGAAGGCTGGACTCGCTGACAAGATGAGCCACATCTCAACAGGAGGTGGTGCCAGCTTAGAGCTTCTAGAGGGCAAACCATTACCTGGAGTCCTGGCTCTTGATGATGCTTAAGCCGAAATTTTCCTCGTGTTACTTCTTAAGAACATGCTTGGTAAATGTTTGGTATTACAATCAGAGTGGACTAGATGAGCGCTGATCTTTGGAGGCTGTAGAGTGACTAAATAAATCTCCTCTCAAGTATATTCAACCATGGAATGGTTTCGGATTGGATCCTTTCCGGGTTTTTTTATTTTGATGATCCAATTATGCGAATTTGCTCTCAACGTGCCTATTCTCAGTCTGAAATTTCAATGCTGATTCCAATGTCGAATCAAACATGAAGCATGTTTTTATCGTAAATCTCATCCTGAAAAGAACAAGAGAGAGCGAGGTTTGATGGCTCCTTTTGTTGTCCTTTCATGAAAAACTCATAAAATCCTCATCTAGCACGGTCGTCGAAATTAAGTATTCATTTAAAAGATAATTTAGAAATTTCAAAAAGAATTGACAATCATTGTTGGGATTGCTTGTGATTTTGGCTCAAGGGGTAGGGGATTTATTCAGAACAGAGTAATTCATGTTGATGGACAAGGTAAATTGCTGCGTGGAGTCTTTCATCACTCACTTTCAAAGCGAGGGTTAATTTATTATTCAGTTATCAATTGCTGCTGTTTACTGGAAAGTTCATTTGGCTTGGTTTAAGGGTGGCCAAAATATGCATGGAGTCTCTACTTAGCTAGTGCACTGACCAATCTTATATTCCTATGTGAACACACGAAAGTGAAAACAATTTGGAAATCAAATGTAATTTCTTCTGTTTTTTCATAAAACATGGTACCACGACAGCTTCCAAAATATGTTGCGGCAAAACCTAGTGTCATTTGCAAGTTCTTGTATTCTTTTTACAACTTGGGAATCTGTTGCTATACCTAGTTTCCTCGAGTGTGCGCAATGAATATAAAGAAGCCTTTGATATTTAACCTGCATGAAGCTTGCTACGGTAATAGGAGAGAGCATATCTAATAATATAACACAAATCATTTCTGGAAGAATCTCCAACTGTTATTAGATTTGACAGGCTTGTGAATGGTATTGTGATATAGAGTGTTTTTAAAAATATTTTTTACTCGTTAAAATAATTTTTTTTCAGATTTGTTTTTTAATTTTTGACATCAACATATAAAATTATCGAAAAACATTAAAAAAATATTAATTTAATGTTATTTTTTATGCTAAACATACTTTTCTCAACGTAGTTTTTCTAAAAAATTGGTTTCAGGTCAGTAAAAAACCAGTAAGATTTTAAAATATAATTTTTATATTTCGTGCAAGTTTAGCCAAAAGAATTTTATGAGAACTGTTTTGTGTAGTTGATATTAAAATCAAGCAGAACCAGGCTGCAAACGTTTTATTACAACAACACTCATTCTTTCTTTGCAGAAGACACTCAAATGAAGAAAAGGAAAAAGAATCAGGTAGAAGAAATAACTAAATCGATATAGCTAGAATAGCAAGACTAGGATCACGTTATCCCTTCACGGCGAGACCTGCTTTGATCTTCTGGATAGTACCAATATCAGTTTTAAAAGCCTTGGCAAGGATGTTATCATCAATGCCAGTAGCAAACACGGTTGATGGCACAGACACAGTGCCAGCATTTGCACTACCAAAGGCAGAGATAGCTGTGGCTGGGTTCTTGGCATTGGCATTGGACTGATAGTGCACAAGTCCCTTAGGGAACACAAACATGTCACCAAGTTGAAGAGTCTGAGTGTAAAGTTTATTTGTGGTGTCAATGAAGCCGACCTCAAGGCTTCCATCGACAACGAAAAGGAGCTCAGCAGAACGTGGATGGGTGTGAGGTGGGTTGATTGTACCTGCCGGGTACTCAAGGGTAGCAAAGGAAACACTCTGACCATTAAGAGCTGGGAACTCTGCCAAACTAGCTTTTGTCACCTTGGAGTTTGGTGGATAGGCTCTATCAAAGAAGCCTCGCAGGTCGGTGAAGGTGAAGAAATCCCCACCAATTTTTGTTGAAGAGTTTGCTGGGATTTCAAAGTCTGTGATGATATTTGGATCACTTGCTGTGACCAATGCAAAAAATGTCACAAAAAGAACTGCATTTAGCAAGGCTGAGGCCATGGTACTACTTGTATATATTTCCTTCCAACAAATTGAATATGTAATGGAATGGATGATTTGTGCTTTCTGTGCTGATTAGCACCACTGAATCAGGTACTTATAGTTGTGCCCTTGATCATTGTTTGTCATGCATGAACATTGTTCATTGCAGCCTTGATGGCTAGATGTGATTGATGAAGTTCTCAAGGTTGGTTTCCTTTACTTAAAAGTTTATCTCCTATGGGAACCAAGGCAACAAGGCAGCTTAAGCATGCAATTACAAGATTTTAAGTGTAAGAGCATAGAATTGAAGTAAACAAGGACATTGTAGTTTCCAACAGTACCAGCTGTCTCCTAGGCCTTCACATTATAGTTTTTGGTCCTGCCGCACGACTCCTGCGTTTGTCTTCCCTTAGTTTGCCATTCCTAAAAAATTACTGTAACAATATAGCCATCTGAGTCATACTTGTCCACTTAGAATTATTCAAATACAACTCTGGACATTAAGCACACCAACTGATCGACATTGGCAGTGATATGTTGAAGAACCATGCACGTCAGCCTCATAATATTAAATGCAATAATTGCAATTTAATGACAACAATGTCATCAGAAATCGTGGAAAAACCTGTGTAAGTTTAAATCCAAAATCATTACTGATATTTTTGGGTTATCAACCTGGGCTGGATTTCATTGCCAAAGAGTTTTTTTTTAAAACCAGAATCTTAGGAGTTTAAGGGCTAAATTTAGATTATCTCATCAGAATTACATGAAATATGCATCCTCTTTAAATTTTAAATATGAAGTTGAGATATATAATACATTGGCCTTTTTTGTTTTTACTCAGGTCAAAATATAGACAATGATCCATATCCAAAATCAACAATCTAACCCCAATATAACAAAATCTATCCTGGCGTGGCAAATTAGGGTTATCCAAGACTTTGTTTTTGTACTGATTTAGTGATTTTCAACTAAAATTCCAGGTAGAAGACATGTTCCAAACTCCCGCTTTGCTTCATCCATAGAAAACTTGGAAACCACACTGAACTGGCACTTTCCATTTCGAGAGGGGGGGAAAAACTGCAGAGATCTATGGCAGGAGACAGCTGCAATACCTTGAGGCACCAAGCGTCAACATCCAAATCGACAGGGCGGTTTCCACTTGCCGACAAGACCATAAAGTCTTGCACCTCCATCTAGCAAATGTTACATTCAGGAAGCCGTGTTCCATATCACCAGAATTTCATGTCTGTTGTGTTATGAATTGTTTAATAACCGATAATACTTTCTTACAGAATATGGAACAAAACAATGCATGAAAGAAATTTATTACGAAGGATTGTATTCTTCTTTAAAGCTAAATTGCTTTTCAATTAGTGCAAATGATATCATGCAAGTAGTCTTCCAGGATTAAAACTAGAGAGCAAAAGAACAACAAGATAGTAACAGAGAGGGAGCATAATTGTTTTTTTTTTGTCTCAAAAGGAGGACAGGAGTGCAGAATTAATTTGATCTCAAACATGTCATTAACCATATTTTAACATTCAGTTTTTTGTTGCGGGCTGGGGACATAACTGTATCAGGGGCATTATGGAATGCAAAGAGCAACCGGATTATATGGATCCGTTAATGTGATCGCTTCCTGACGCAGTTTCTGAACCCTTTTCCTATGATTATGATCGGAGCATAATCTTAAGTGATTGGTAACGCGCAGGTACTAATGAACAACCTGCAGGCCTATCTTCCATACCCTTTGTTTTTTTTACGGAGAGCCACAAGTGAATTCAACTAATTCTTTAATTATCTTGAATTAGTCATTAAGTGTAATAATATTCCCCAGGTAGATGATACTGGCCAATCTCTCTATATTTTTGCTACCCAGCCACTTTTAATAAATGGAAGTGGAAAATACAACTGCTCTCTCCCCTCCAGTTCAGGCTCTGCAGCTGGAGTTTGCAATACAATAGATCCTGAATGCTCTCCTTATTCGCTGACTGTGTTCCTGGAAAAACATATCGACTGAGGATTGGTAGCTAAACTTCCCTGTCAGCTCTTAGTTTTGAAACTGACGTAATTCCATGACTTCACCAACTTCCAATTGCTTCAGAGATAATCTGTTTGAATTTTCAATATTCAAGTTCAAAAAGTCAATGATTGTTACTCTTATTTTTCTTGTGCAGGGTCATGATATGACTGTTGTAGAAGCGAATGGGAGCGATGTATAACCATTTGCTAAAAGAAACCTCTACATCTACTTTGGTGAGACGTGCGGTCTTAGTAAAAACTGACAAGAGCCTTCGAGAAACTACCGGGAAACTGTTAATGTAATTAGTCGCAAACCAGCAACACCAACTGGCATAGCCATTTTCAACTACCACCCAAACCATCCACAAAAGCAGCCTCCAACAGTTCCAACCATAGGGCCTCTTTGGAATGATATATCATCAAAGATTGGCTCCAAGTCTTGCATTTTACGCTCGTCAAGGTTTCATTAACACCCTCCTCTCACCTCAGATAAAGTGATTTTGCAACACAAAACAAGGTTGCTGGGTATTTTAAATGGTCCTTGAACAACCTTTCTCTCACTTCCTCGGACCCCACACCTTATTGCACTCGAAAACATGACCAGCGCATTTGATCAATGCCCTCCTCCTGATGGAAAGGAGATCGCAAAATTTGACATATATAGTGTTGCAAAAAATATTAATGGTACTTCAAGCAACCGCATATATAGCCTATGGTTCAATTCAACAGTTGACGTCGTACTACAAAATGCTAATACCGTGACTGTAAACAATAGCGAGACACATCCATGGGCATGATTTTTGGGTCCTGGGGTATGGTGCAGGCAAGTATAACATGTCTAGTGAATGGAGGAAAGACAATTCGGTTAATCCCAGTATAAAGAACACACCTTACGGATGGACTGCTTTGAGGTTTAGAGCTGAAAATCCAGGAATCTGAGCCTTTCATTGCCATGTTGAGTCTCATTTCTATATGAGCATGGCTGTTATGTTTGAAGAAGGGACAGAGATGGTGCGGGAGTGAGTTCATCTATAAATGATTTTTATAGCCTACCAACTGACCTTAGTGGCCTCCCGAAACTGTCCGTTCTGGGCTTGGGTTGCCTCACAAGGCTCCTAGAGAATTACTGATTTACCATCATCTTGGCAGACACTGATTGTAAAGGGTGTTTTCTATTTCCAACTGCCATTGGACGAAGGAGATCACAAGTCTTCAGGTGCGACATGTTAAATGAAAATGTCAATCCAGGCAGTGAAGGTAAGGTAGAGGTTGTAATGTGTTTTGTTGAACCGGTCACTGCGAGAAAGACAGGGTTCTAACTACGCTTCTTGGAAGCTCTAAATTCCATGGCCAATACAAATGATGCAGAGGCAACGGAAGAGGAGAATTCCAAAGTGGGTGCTGATGATGAAGAGGAAACAGAAGATGTGGCTGCTCTCAACACTAACAGAGAAGTCTGAACTGTCACATTCCCAGGTAAAGCAAAAGCTTACTAATGTTTTAATCATATTAGTTTGCATTAAACCACCTTCCAAATTCAAAATCAAGATTGTGGATATTGATTTATGTTAGAGAAAATGGTTAGATAAACTGAATCTACATCTTAAATTTCTAGGTTAAACAACTGAGCCACAAGGAGAAAAAAAAAACAATGCAGAAATGAACAGTCCCAACCTTTTCATATCTCAGAGCACCGAATAGTTCTTAATTCAGATGAAAAAAGGAGAGTGACAATGCAGAAATGAACAGTCCCAACCTTTTCACATCTCAGAGCACCGAATAGTTCTTAATTCAGATGAAAAAAAGAGAGTGGTGATTAAGTTAATAATAAAAACACTCATAATACTTAATTAATATACTAAACACGCCACAAGACTCAACTCCCTCTTATCACTTATGAGGTTGTTCATTCTCAGACTTAACCTCGTATTCTAACACATGAGCAAATCCCTCCATCATGAAACGCCGGATCGCACTGTCTGGTTGTTGTGTATTCATAAAACTTCTGACCACTGCACCTTGTAAGGTTTTATTCACTACTTTTGGCTGTTCAAAACAATCCACTCTAGCTGTGGATCCACAACCATTCATATAATCACTTGCCTCACATTGATTGCTTAATCTTTTCAATTCATTGATTTCTTTTTTCAGTACCTCAACCTCAGCTTCCAATTTGTTTGTCTTCTCTTTGGAATCCCCCGCCACTCCTTTCTTTCCAATTGATTTTGAAACAATTTCATAAACTGGCGCTCCACCTTACAGGAATTAATTAATTAATTAATCAATAAATTAAAACTAACCAACAGCTAATGGAGTGAATTACTGTGTACGTACCAGGGACAATCTTGACGCCTTCGCGAAATGCAAAAATAGCAGCGTTTTTGGCACAGTTGATGGTGACATGGCTCATCATGGCCCGGGTTTCTTCGTCCTGTAATCGCTTGTTTAACGCGGGGATGGCGTTAACTCTGACGGCGGTGTCTATTCTGGTAACGGCAGCACGGCCGTAAGAAAAAGAGTTCCAGCATATGTTCTTTGTAGGTGTTAACGCACGCCGATTCACTAAATCGGCACTTGAATTTATGTAGTCCCAGATTCCCATCTCTCTCTCTCTCTCCCTCTCTGTAGAACGCAGAAGCTAGTGAAGTGGGCAAACCTTTGGGAAAACATTTACTACTTTGAAAAATGTGAAGCCAGCCACCTAAGTAAACAATGGTGAGAGAAGGTGAATTCTTTACATCTTAGTCAATAATTATAGTACTAATTTGATGCCACTTGCAACATCAATTTGCAACATCAATTATGAGTTAGTCAATGATTATAGTAATAATTTGATGCCACTTGCAACATCAATTATGAGGTATTTAGCATCGAGATTTGTATCCAAGCGACAGAGGCAAGGTTTTCTTGTCTCTGTCGCCTGGGTTCGAGCCTCAGTGTGTAAACCTGTCACCCTGCAATGTTTTACCTGTTTATTAGATTTGCAGGGTATTCAATGGATCCGGGAATTAGTTGTGGTGCGCGTAAGCTGACCCGAATACCCCGAGTTACTAAAAAAAATTTATGAGACATTTAAAAGTAAGTGAAATATTTTAGAAAAATTAGTAAAAAGATTGTAATTCTCGTATTAGTTAGTAAAATTTTTTATATTTATCTATAAATATAGTTGAATTAGATGAATATATAAATTCTTATATGTTTTATTTTTTATTTTATTTAATCCTTTATTTCTATCTTGCATGCCAGTATCCTAATAAAAAAACAAAACAAAATTATTCAAAAACATCCTTAAACTTTAAAACAACCTAAATTTAGATCATGCACCCTTTACTTGACAAGCTTATAAAAAGTTAAAAACATGTTATTTAAGCAAAATTGACGAAGGGACTTGAACTTGGAAAAAAGGCTTATTTTTTACTGAAAAAAATAATTTGATGTCACACAAACAAAAAACCTTAAAGATTAGGGGTTAAGTTCGGAATCATTTTGGATCATTTAGCCTTAAAAAAGGAGAGAGAAAAGACAAACCTCAAATTAGCTCCTAATATGTCATCCAATTCTCAGTTTCATCCCAAACAAAATATTTTATCAATAATTTCTAGCATCTTTTTTAGTTGGAACTTTTGTCTCTGTTTGTGGAAAAAAAAAGTAGAATAAGTAAAAATCTTTATTTTAAGTTAGTGTGATCATTCCAAACGAAGCCAAGTCTTTACAAATTGTGCTGACTTGTCAGTCACGGCGTATCTATACATTCTGAATACGATTCCTATCGTCTTCCAATACACCGCAGGCTCTAACTATAAAACCAGTTGAAGCGCCACTGACAGCTCCTGTAAAGCATTCTAAGAATAAGCCAAAACAGCAAATGCAGATCACATTTTCACACGGCATCTTATATGATTGTTTGATTACTCAATCCACTGTATAGGAGGCCAATAAAGGACAGAAGAAGCTACAGCTAGTCTTTCTTCTCCCTAATGCTTGGATCTGCCCTCGTATTTGCTAACTTAATTCCACACAAAAGAAGTTTACACTCATTTCATTGCTCTTGTATAACGAGTCAATACAACTTGAACGATGGTTTCATTTCGTTGGTCAGCTTACTGCTTACAAGATGGTGCAATTTCCAGGATCCCTATATATAAAGGAAAAGATGAACTCATCAGCAATATGGAAAAATAGTTAATTTTTCCATTTAAGGATACGCAAATGAGTGGGGATTACCTCTTTATGTCTTCGTAATTGCTCAAAGCTTGCTCGAATTTGAGCCAAAGGGGACCAGACTCTTGACGGTTCACGTTCTTTGGCCCAGAAAGATAAGCTGGAACGACAAACTGTGGAGTTCTTTCCCTGTGAACGAGACACATCACAAAGGATTACTAAACACGAGGCCAACTACAATTCAGATTTTGAGGTGACCGAACTCACCTCCCTTCATATTCGGATAACCAAGCCAAATAAGCTGCACCGAAGTACACAGACACAAATGGCTTGGTCATATCGTCAACAGAATCTACTCTGTAAGCCCTATAACCCAACTCCCTGAGTACAAGGAGAAAAATAAGCACATTTTAGCAATGGTCTTAAGAAACGACAGAAAACCAGGTACAAATGAAAGATCCATCTCATATATACATGTACATTTCTGGTGGTAGGAGTCTTGTAGAGTTTTGCACTCAAATAGGTATTGATGAATAAAAAGATTCCACTTTAATTAATGTCAAATTGCTTAGGAAAAGTGAGAGCAGGCCACCTATAATAGCCCCAGCTTTCAATCAAAATGCAATGTAGCAAGCTAGCATGGCCAAACTTATTTAATTTTTTATTTTACCAAAACTTCAGATGCACGAGTAGTTTTTTTTTATAAAAAAAGGCACATGTTACCCTATACAACCTGGAATTTCAAAAATTTACTTTGGTATTTGCGTACATGTAAAGCCAGAAAGCTGTAGAGTAGTCGATCCCCATTAATCCAGTTCGCGGTCCAACCCCGTTAACAAAACGCATGCTAACCATCTCAGCAAGAGCACAAAGGACTGACTGTGCAGAAAATAAGCATCAAGAAAAAAGAACACAGAACAAAAATATTGAGCAGGGTACAGCTCCAAGAAAAATGAAATTTAGAAGGATAGAAAGTCCAAGAACTGAAACAAACCATAATAGAGGTGACAGTAAAATCTAACTACCTCGTTGACTACTCAAATGTCAGGTGAACTTTGAAATCTGGTTAGAAAAGCAAGATTCGCTGCCTTAGCAGATCAGTTTTATTTAATACTAGCCTCTACATTGTAATATTCCCAAGGAATAAAATCTCGAGTAAACCAATGACCCCAGCACCGGTGCTTTTAAATCAAACATGAGCAAAAATCACATACTGTGCACATGCTTATCATATTATCCATTGTTTCCAAGAAATTGTGAGCAAGAGAAAAAAACAGATGTTTGTTTTAAGATTACCTATCCACTCCCACCAACTTATTGATCAGAAAAAGTGGTCTCACCCATTTCTCTTCTTTAAAGACCCTTGTAGCGCAATACTGAACTGAATAGTTTCTGTTAATATGAATACTAGTTGAAGCAATTTTAATGGATCTTATATGCTATAAAATAGAACATGACATGGGACTCAACATACTCATAAGATGCCAGTTCTCCAATAGGTCATCTATCTGAACTAGATATTCTTTACTATTTTGATAATTTGGATGCATCCAATCCACATGACAGAAATGCCTCAGCAGGATGGATGGAGTACATGCGCCATCATTTGGGTTTTGCTAGAGCCTCCATCCAAAAAGCTCAAGCTATTGGGTGGACCCAATTCCTAACACAAACTCATATCACAATACTTAGCAAATGAACGCGGGATCATCCGCGCTAGCAGGTGGCAGGTTTGAATAGCCACTAGTAAATAGCTGTAAGAAATGGAAATAAAAGAGAAGAAGAGAAGAAACACAGAAAAAGCAAAGGAAATACGAATTGGCAATATACTATCATCTTGTTACTGAAAAAGGAACTTTTACTAGCTAGGACATATACTCACAGGCTTAACACCCCTTGTGCTGAAGTGCTTTGAAAGAATTATGTCTGCAACAGCCTGCTTGAAGTCGGTATTAGTGATGTGCACAATAATTAATGGCGTATTCAACAGTCTTAAAAGCATTGTTTTTTTTAAGTTGAGATCTGAGAGAAGCTTTCGTCAATGATATGGTCGGAGACCTTTAACATCATGACCATACAAATGATATGTGAAATGAAAAATCCATGCACTCGGGCTATTATCAACTTTTTTTTTGGTTTTAGGCTACTGGTATGCTATAGACCAGTATGCTAAAGAGATTAGCCTTCCACGCAAGATGTTACTTAAAGGAAAATTATCATCTTTATGGCAATAATATAGAGGAATTTTTATGTTTATTTATTTCTACCTTCATTTCTACCCGGGATAGATAAGGTCTCTTGTTCTGATCATGTGAAAAGCGCACCTTTCCTCTTTTTTCTCCAGAATTTGTCCACTCCTCTGCGACTTCAGAATGACTCCACATCTCTTGCATGTCTTCCAGGGAAGCTTTAGAGTCCCAGTATATATAAACAAAACCTGTTTCCTCAAAGTAGCAACAGGGAATTAACATCCAACTGAAACCAAATTTTTTTTCTTCTAAAAAGTAACTTGAAAAGGAGGAGAGAGTGGCCCCATTCAGGGTAGTCAATTGACACTATCAATTTAATTAAGAGAATAAATTTTACCGCAAATTGGCATTATCTCTTCTCGAGATGTGATCTTTCTATATGACATTAACAAAGAAAGCATCTTATGTTTATTTACACCACCATGTTGACTAAGACAATGCTGACCAAGACAACTCTAATAGTAATTGTTCCGAGCTTGTCAAGTTTACATACTCCACTAGAGAAAGGGATTCTTGTTATTGAGTACTTAATTATATGCTCTCAAAAATAACACAAAATTGTTCCGAGCTTGTCAAGTTAATCAAGTTGAAAAGAGAAAAGTGTCACCTCATGCATGTGAAGACTGGAAAAAAAAACTATCATTTATACACAAGTAATTACACAAAACGTATTTTCTTTTCCCAGGTATTTTATTTATACACTCTATAAGCAAAAAATATACAAAATATATTTTCACTGATGCAAAATCACTCCTGAAGGTTCTGAATAGGCAGTTTCTTGAGCAGCCTAAAGATTAATATACAAGGATAAAAAGGGCACTAATGCTCATGGAGGAAAAGCTGATTGTTAGGATTTTTAAGACCCCTGATACAATAACATAAAAAAGTTTTATTTGAGCTGCATTTGGCCTTTACCTGTTATTCAAACAAGATTCTGGCACATTTACAGTAGTTTTGTAGTCCTTCGATTATATGAGAACTGAAAATTTATTTGAACCTAATCCAAGCCTTGTGAAGAGCATTAATACCATTGCAAGTAATCTAAAGTGGAAAAAGTACAACCTGTGTCTTGTGAAGAAGGTGCAGCTGGAGCAGTTGAAGAACAAGCACTGTTTACTGAAGGACTGACAAACCTTCTGCAGAATGACAATACAGTTGTACCCAATTTAAAACATAATGTACATGCATGCCTCTGAAGCAGCTAACTAGGATCTACGAGGAATGGCTATAAATTGCGATGGCCTACAAGTTACAATCATAAAATGCAGGTATAGTTATCCCTGACTGTAGGTGGTAGGGGACATTAAGTAGTCTACCATGGTGATAGAAGTCAAATTTAAAAGGGACAAAATGGCCATATGCAATTGTGTGCAAGTGTTACATAGAACTGCAAGGCACAGGCCATGGAACAACCGTTTTGAGTGCAAAACCTGTTATGTTAATACAAATCACGCAACTTGTTCCAAGGCGAAACATCAAAAGCAAGGGCAAGTATGTATCTTGCCTATGTGATTGTAAAATTTATCTTGCCACCGATGTATTGAGTAAAAGAGAAATATGAGCTAAAAAAAAAAACGTAAAACAGAGTAGCCCGCCCTTTTGGTAATCTCTCAAACTAAACTTCTTTAGATATTGCAATATTTGCTGAACCATACAATACAGTCACATAGTTTCCCACGTGTGTATATAAAGGAGAAAGGCCCAAATCATATATAATGATATAATTGAAATTAAAGTTATGGACTCATTTTATAGATATGTTTATGTCTTATCAAGAAGCCTAAAATCTCTTGGATCTCTATACTTTAGAAGAGTTGAGGAATTTCCTGGAGCTCTTTTATTCCATTTCTTTTCTGGTGTAAAACCCTCCCTATCAATACTTCCTTGCTATCCATTGACAGGATAAGTTCATATTCCCTTGAGGGGAGCGAATACACTAGATCTTCGCAATTCAGATAAATAGAATTGACCAAACAAACAGAAATTCAGATTGGAAATTGGGGGTAGGGGAGAGGGGGGGGGGGGCACAGATTTCCAAGCGAGGACTTTGTTGCATGTTCAGTAGAAACAAAGAGTTCTCAAGCAGATGAGTGCATTGGAATTTCCGACTCACCTTTGAAATTGTTCAGATAACAATTTTGGAACTACTTGGAATCCAAAGTCAAGTGGGGAGCAGAAAAAGATAATAAAGGAAGGGAGGGAGGACAAAAAAGAGAGAAATGCAGGGGTTTGTATAATTCACAAGCTATCATCAAAGTAATACACAAGAAAAAAATTTCACCTGGATGGGAGACTTTCTTTGACACAAAGGTATCTTTTCCAATATGGCAAAGTCGATTTGTGGGTTGCTTTTTTAGGGCCGCCGTCATACGCCCTAACTATGAACTCTTCACTTCTTACTCTGCAAAATACCTCAAAAATTGATATTTCCTAAATCAATGAAACTCAAAATAGAAGCTTTGTCAATCACTTGACAACAAATTGTTTGCTTCAAGATAAATAAATATTATAGAGCCATAAAACAGCACAAATGGTTTATTGAACCAATCGTATCTCTGATTGATAACTTACTTTTTCTCAAAGTTCGATAGCCATTTAAGATAAGCAGCACCAAAATAAACGCTAACAAAAGGTCGACAAAGCATTTCTGGATTCCCTTCTACTTCATACGCCCGATAACCTAAGTCTCTGCCAGAAAGTTCCAGTTACAACTTCTGAGAGCCAGAATAAGCTTAACATAAAAAGGGCCCATTAATAAGGAGCTCAAAAAAGGACCAGAACATATAATTGATACCTGACCAGCCACTCTGCTGTTTTTGGTAAAATTTGCATGATCCCCAGGGCTGTTTCCTTTGTTTTTTTATCATACCACCTCGTAGAGAGGGGCTGTCTGTCACTTGCAAGTTCAGCTATAGCACATATCATGTCCTGCAGACACAGGGAATGGAGGCAAAATGGAGACATGCAGTTAGCTTCTTAAAGCTAAATTACTCATTGATGTTGCCAAAATGCCGTTATGAAGTCATACAATTCTTCCCGAAACCAAAAGTTTGTTCATGGACAATTCAGGAAGCAGTACGCAGACAACTTAAGTTGTATTTCATGCTTATCTGTTTCCCAGAAAGCAAAGAGAAGAGACAAAAAGTTGGCTGAATTTGCAGTGATTGAAACAGAAAATATGATCCACTTAACATTTGGTCCATTGACAACTTATTGTAAAGATGTGAGGAATAAAACAGAAAATAGATATCTATGATGAATTTTTCAATCGAACCAACCATTCTTAACACCTAGGTTGATACATGACCAAGTCATGAAAGTGCCTGTAGCCTTGTGCATATGCTATTTACTTTCTTTACAATGCTACAAGCTATGAAAGTTATGCAAGCATGGCATAAAAAGAGTAGGGTGAAGGTCAAATCACTTCTTTTCAGTTACTATTTACAGGAAGTTGAATTTCGAGGCCAGTCCAACTGCATAAAGCACTTTAGGATAGCTAGCTTCTCTGTGTCTTAAAACAACAAACTAGGTCCGAACTTAATGGTGTTCGTGAAGACTTTAGCCAATTAGCAGATATATAACCTCTTTCTGTCAGTACATTGGTAGTCATTACCCACATTTAGCCTCTTTCTGAGAAATAAAAGGAGTTACAAGAAGTAATTGACAAGAGCATACCGGGTGTACTTGTGAATCAAAATGTCTACGGACAATAATATCAGCAACAGCCTGAAGGAATGCAAAATGATGCAAAGTACAATTAGATAACAAGATCGAAATCATGTGGCTTGTATCTAAGAATCCATCAAATTCAAACTTGTATGCTTCAATTTTTTGAGTAATCGAAGACAAAGAGACCACGGGTGAAATTAGCATCTGAAATGAATTGGCAACTAATGTTTCAGACTCAAGATTTAGGAAGATGAAAGGAAATTATCATTATGGTGCTGCTTGAATAGATTACTTCATTAGCAAGCGGATTGCATAATTTTATACTTGTAAATTTGTTGAATATAATACAATGCATTTTCAGTTGTCTTTGAAGTAGATGAAGGGATGTTTTACCTTCATCTCAGTCTGCGTCAAATAAGGCTCTCCATCAGGATCCCGTGAAAGGTGAACTTTATTTCCTTTAGTCTCTCCAGCATCTAACCATTCCGTGCTAACTTCAGGTTCCCGCCACATTGCTTCCATGTCCTGGACATCAACGCAATCATTCCAATAATAGAAGCTGGCAGCCATCCTGGAACCTTTGTACCGTGGGATCTATCAACTAAGAGAATTTTCAAGGTGCAAAACTCTGTTGACTACCTTGAAAAGTTCTCTCTATGGACAAGGCAATAGCTGCTATGCTGTAGCTGGACCTGGACCTGGACCTTCCAAAGAGAGAGGAACACATGTAAATAACAAGAAAAAATTTGTAATTTTTCCATTAGATCATATCAGGCACACTTGATTCTCAGGCTTGCAGGGAATAAATCATGGCATAACCTGACAACATAGCTCTATCTGACAGAACAAGAACTAAGAAGCATGTTTCAACTTAAATTCAAGTATCTAGAAATGCCACAAACATATGAAACACTTCATCACAGAAATGGGCAAACAAAAATTGATCGGAGAACTTGATAGGCTATACGGCTTGTAGAATCCAATAACAATGGCATATTAAATATGGGCCAAGCATTCAATTTATCAACCTGTCCTTTTGAATATAACCAAAATTTTATCTGACATTTCAAATCTATTTGAACGAAGAAAATTAGATGATATTTCCTGTACAGTGAGATGTTTAAACAGGATATGCTAAAGGGAGAAATAGCCAAAATTAAATATGTTTTTTCCTCCAGCATTATGATACGCGTGACATCAAGCAGTCAAAGCACACACGCTCTCATATGTATCTAGGAAATAATGACTACTCATTCCAGATTCTAAATAGACAAAAAATGAGGACAAGCCAGGGGATTTGAAGAAAAAATAGTCTACTTGGGCAATTCCCAAATTAAATTGGCAAAAAAAAAAAATGCTGCTTTACTAGACATGTCAATTATTTAAGAACTAGCAACTGCGAATGTTCCCCCCAAAAAAAAGTTTCAAATACAACATTTAAGATCTAATGGCACACGAGGAGAAGAAACAATGAATCCTTAACTTTGAAATCAGACATAGCCTAACAACCAAAACAATGCTGCATTCCAAATGATAAAATGAATTAAGGTGCATTTGGAAGCACCACGTAACAAATTGTGTGTTTTTGAAATCGATGCAACAACTCTTAAAATTCCAGAGAATATGAACTCCTATTGCCCTTACATTCATTTAATCAAACCCACTAAGAAAAGACACACACACACAGAAAAGGGCAAAAGAGATTCCAGATTACAAAATGAGAAAGACAAGAACCCAGATAATGAAACACGCCCTTATTATATCCATCACTCACATTGTTATAATTGAGAGAGAGAGAGGGACAATTATATACTTATAAGCTGGCTTAGAGTTGCGAAGTTCCCTTTCTGTTGTGTTCAGGAAAACAAAGAGAACGGAAAAGTAATCCACCCGGAGATGTTAGTTTTCTTCACACTTAGTTTTTGTTTTGGTACAGAAAATTAAAAGAAAAGGGAAGAGGGAAGGATATATATAATAAGATCGAAAGAGGTTGTGCAAAGACTAAGGTGGATCATTGTTGACGGGAATTTATGCATCCCTAAGCATATGCTATCTCTGCCGCCCTCTCCTTTTGAGTGTCTGTATCTGTGTTGGGGGAGGAGGGGGTGTGGTTTTCTTCGGGTGGATAGTCACTGGTTGTGTGTTTCAATTGCTTGCAGAGGAGGCAAATGCCACCCTGTACGTTTCCTCTCTGTCTCCGTGTGAGATGGCAGTCTCAGACGTGGTTGATCAATGGCGTTGCTTCACACAGATTGTCTACGAGTATTGCAATTTACGCTCTGAGAATTGATATGTTACCCAACTGCTGTGTTTGGTTAGATTTTAATTTCTAACTTACTATTTCGTTTGTGAAAACTGACATGAGAATGCCCTAATCGCAAAAAAACAAACAAACTAATGACCGTTACGTGGTAGGTCATGTAAAATGAAACCTTTGTCATAATTATAACAAATAAACAGTTACGTGCAAGGTCCGGTAGACTAGGAGGGATTTATATTCTGTTTAGAGAAGGTTTGCGTTTTAAAAAGAGTTTTTTTTTTTATTTTTTTTATTTAAATCAATTTTTTTATATATTTTGAAATCTTTTTAATATGTTAATATCAAAAATAAATTTAAAAAAAATTATTTTAATATATTTCTAAATAAAAAATACTTAAAAAAACAATCATTATCCCAATTCTCTAATAATCTCTTAATCTTATCATATTAGTATTGTTTTAATGAGTTTGAAAAATTATTTAAATTAGAAATTAAATATTTTTTTTTACTAAATGAGTTATGTAAGAAATGATTTAAAAAAACATAAACAAATTAATATTAGAAAAAAATAATCAAAATATTACTTGGTTTTTTAATAAATAAAATATTAAATAATTTAATTGAAAATAATATAAATTGAAATCTAAAATACTTAAAATAAAATAGTTGAGGTTAGTTATAATCTTTAAGTTTTAAGCCATCTGTAAGCATGGGGTATGATTGAAAACGGGTGATGAAAACTATGATATAGCTCAATGACTAGAAAAAGTTTAAAAGTTATAAGAGAGTTCATGGAAGTACAGACTGATATATTCAAATAAAGGCTGCTCATACAAGTTTTAAGTAATCTACAAGCATAAAAAGAAAGCCTGTTCGGCTTTTTTAAAACCTATATCAGAAATTTCCCCTGGTATCAGGACCTTATCATATACATGATGATCTAGCTCGAAGATTGGAGCAGCATCAATTGAGTTTGGCATCTCCTGGTCTGATGCAGTAAGAGCATCAATAACAGCTGGAGTAAGATGACTGGGGACAGAACGACCTTCTTCGTACTGGTTGATAATGTTTTGGGGGGCTGACTTAGGGGGTGATTCTTTAGGAGATTCATGTAAAAGGATCATGAGCTTGGAGGAGCAGATTCCCAAACGTCACCGGTATACAGAGTGAAGCCCCCTTTCACTGCACTCCATCAAATCAGCTTCAAATTCGGCGTAAGATTGGAATTCTGTGACGCCCTCGAGTCCTTTTTTTCTTCGGCAGCTTTTAGTTCTGAAGCTCGGTTCATTCTTAGTTCCTCCAGATCATTTCAAGCTCTCCTATCTTTTAAAGGATTCTGCATGTCGTCCTTTGACCCTTACGTGATGAGTTTTTCCTGGCGTTTGGACAAGTTTTCCTTTTCGACTTCTAGTGCGCTTTGAGAAGATTTTAGAGATTCCAGTAATTGAAAGAGGTCAGTTCGTTCTTCGGAGAACGTCGAATATCTACGAGATAGCTCTCGACCCTAAGAGCTAAGGATACAGTACGAAGCAAGTAAGAATTTAAGATATGAATCATATCTTAAAATAGGAAAATAGGAAGAATGGAAAAATAGGGTAATTATATGATTAAAATAAAAGATGGGAATCCCTTTTAGATATGGAATAAGGGATATAACAGTGGGGGTGTAATTACCCTTCTCACGATGTATTTAAAGATAAAAGACGGGAATTCTTTTAGGAATTTTAGCTGCAGGAAAAAATAAAAAATGGGCAGAGCATTAGTTTTACCTGGTCTATGGCAAATGAGTATCAACCAGAGAAGAATTCTCCGAGAATTAGGAGGTATTTGGACCGGAAGAATACAGTATTTATCTAGGAAGTCGCAAACTAATGGATGGAAGGGAATTCGTAAGCGCCAGCTTCTAGTGAATCTTCGTAAATCACTATGTGATTGGAGTTGATGTCTTCAATCCGATCTCTTTCTGGAACAGGGCAGAGAAGGGTAGAGTTGGATGGGATGCCGAGATCATGGACTTTTTGAGGAGTTAAAGTGGGTTGGAAGAATTCCAAACAAGGGAAGGTTGGTAGACTGGTAGTAGTTCGCCAGAAGTGAAATTAGGAGGAGGAGGTCCAGGTTGATTAGAAGATGGGACGAAAGTGTATCGAGTTGGAGGTAAATTTGATCGGGTAGATCGGCCTAGGTCGCGAGCAAAGGCAAAAGCTGCTCGAGAGGAAGATGAGCCAGGAGAAGAAGAATCCGAAGCAAAGCTTGTGATAGAAGTAGAAGTTTGTAGTGTTTTTAAGAGTTTCATGACTTTCATAGTAAGCAACGGGATTCCCATGAAGCAGGATATCGTTGAGTGCCTCAACATTATTCCCAGAGATGGTGAGGGAAGGTTTAGAGAGGAGAGATCTAAGTCTTTTTAGGTCGTTATAGTCCTTTTTTTGGCCGGCCATTAGGTGATTTCCTACTAGAAAAAAATAGAAAGATTTATAGAGAGAAAAATGGCAAAGGGAAGGAACAGTAGGGAATGGTCAACGTACAGATAAGAGGGTTGAATTCAACAAGTTCAGGAAAAGGCTAGCACTCGAACTAAGCTAGATATCCGAGGAAAGAAGGGTGCAAATAATGCTTTAAAGAAGGAAAAAAAGGATGGAGGAAACTGGAAACATGCAAGCAGTTGAAAAATGAACTGAAGGAGGATTGCCGACGTGCGTGTACGGCACAGCCTATACAGAGGGAGGTGTAACGATGGCAGACGACTAGGGCTTGTGAGCTAGCAATTAGTGGGCTTTTGTGGAATGGCCCATATTTAGAAAGAAGACCAGTAAAAGTGGATTAACTGAGTTGGGCTGGCCGAAACAAGATAGGAATAATTTGAAATTAAAAGGGAAAAGAGGGTAATTATATAATTAAAGTAAAAATGATTATCAAGATAAATACATCATTAAAGGTAGGGACTAACTGTTATGAAAAAATAAATAAATACCTAAAAAGGACAAAATGTAAAGGATATATAAGTGTGTTTTAAGATAAATAACGAAATATTCCCTATATAAATAGAAAAAATAAATGAATGTGCATGCTAGATGTCACTAGTTCCGAAAAAAAGGAAAAAATTAAGGAAAAAACAGAAGGTTTTAGTATCCACAGGCAACAGCATTTTCTTTTCTATTCCTTTATTTATTTTTCTTCTTTCGAGAAATCTGATAATAACATTTATTACAGGCCCATAAACCCGAAACATGTCATATTCCAGAGTGATGAAGCCAGTGGCCCAACGGAAAGGCAGGGAGCTTCAAGATGCATAAACCTTTTGTTGTGAAAATGAACAAAGCTGTCGTAGTCCAAAACTCTGTAGAAAGAAAAGGTAGATAGATCTCCCTCGTGTTTTTTTCTCGAGGACCACGTGTTGAAAGGATTTGCTCCCAACTACCCACATGCAGACAGACAGATACAATCTCTCCCAAGTCCCATGAAAATGGCAAAGGGGACAGGGACACTTCAAGCGTTGGCTTTAGCTACTCTCTTCGTGAATCCTTTTCTAGTCTCATCCGTCCCCTCTTCGAATCAAACGACCCCCGACAGAACCTCATGCGGTTCGAATCTATACATCCTGTCAAGTGACGACAACCCCTCATTGGGAAGCATGCCAAACCTTTCCTATATATAATCATTCTTAAAAAAAAAAAAAAAAAATCACAACAGTACCAAGTATTTTATATAGATTATATTTTCATTATGAAAATTAAAATATTTTGCTTGTTGATGTTGAGTTGAGTGCCCTCAAAATAAATTTTAGGAAAACCAGTTTATTCAGCTCGGGATGCCTGGTTGCTGTCGTCAAGTGAATAGTGCTTAGCATGTATAAAGGAAATATGTGGGGATGCATTTCAAATCATATTTAAATTTTAATATTTTTTTGTTTGAAATTATTTTTCTATATATTTTTAAATTGTTTTAACATTTATTAACTACATTTATTAACTAGCTTCCCCTCATTATTATGCTCTTACTTTCAAGTTTCTTAGAGCGCCACAATTCAGGCCCCCTATTATATTGAAGAAGGATAAGAAACTATTACAACCGCGGGCAAATAATAAGGAAGCAGAGCCCAACATGATTCCCTAATTATTCGCGGAGAAGAATACATGGATAACCAAACTCTTTTAATTAAGGCCTACTAATCCAAGTTCGTCAGCACCATAACTGGTAAATTTGTTTAGTAGTTTTATCGTTCCTCTGATTCCAGAAGGGTATTCGTTTATGTTAAATGGCTTCCTCTTTGAAGAAACCTGTAACTGAGAAATATGCGCCAGAGATAATTTCAAAAGAAATCATTGCTGAAGCACCGATAATCAACGAAAGGTTGTGGAGATTCCCAAACGAGCCGCAGAAAAGGAAAAGTTTGCTGCCACGGAAACTCACTGTACTTTTTCCAAATCCCATAGCTAGTTGGCACGCATTCCCCTTCATTGAGGATTAATAAGGTAACAAATTTTGTTCAGGCTATTCACTCTTGTCTAGGTTCAACTTTCCTAATTGCCTCTTTTTTAGGTAAACAACTTTGAAGTGGCGAGCAAACTCACGACGGATGCTCGAAGTCATTGTAGCACCTCTTCAGCCGAAAGTTCTTCTCAAATAGAGTCCACAACTAAGAGCTCTAAATTTTTCGTCGGTGGGCTGGGAAATGCAAGACATGCGCTGGCTATCATTTTTGAAGCACTAGCTAGACATTGATTTCGCCGACCTCAAAATTCTCGAGAGACTTCAGAAAAATCACAACATATTGGATTTCGGAGCTATAATGGGGTTAACAATTGGATATATACATGCAAACCATCATGAACCTTATGGATGTTAAAATTTTTTGGTAACTTGCCATCAAGAAGGACTTGGTAGATAGAAACTTGTAGAGAAGCCTAGGATTGATTATCTATCTAATTCTCGAGTGCCTAGGTAAAGGTGGAGAGACTAGAGAAAGCTCATATTGCCTTGTCTAATGAGCTGGTGATTATTAATGGCAAAATCCAGAAAGCAAAGGCGACCGAAGTGAGGGCAGCTGTTAAGAGGAATGAAGAAGCGTGTGGCTGCAACAAATGAATTGGTCCCTCTGATGGCTCAAAGCCAAAGACTCTCTTTGAAAGATGCCTCCACATTCTTCATCAAAATTGATTCAGAGGAGCAGCAAGGAAAATAAATGGCTTGAGCTTCGCCAAATCATAATTTTTTCACTGAGACTTATCAAACTTAATCAATCCCCTTGCTAGGGACGTTGGTTTCGGAACACTTTATTCTCGTAATCAACGACCATAATTTGTCTGGCCTTTTGAATATTTTAACTTTTGTTTCGGCCAAGGGCTTGGCCTCTGAATATTCATTTATTTTGGATCATGAACCTAACTTCTATAATTTTACCAGCATTTCTTCTGAACAATTGTCATGTTTTAGTAGACTTTGGTGAGCAATTCACCTTGAATCAACTGTAAGTTCTGATGGAATAACAATCTCGACACAAATGGGCTAAACTTAGCACAAGTTATTCGTGAAGTTCTACATATCCAGTGCTTCTCCCGGATTGTTCATGTCAAAGCCCTCGGGCGATTCTCGATCATCCTCTTGAAAATATTTATAATTATTTTATTACCGGCCGGCCTCTGCTTGGTCGGTCGCTTGTGCATAGTAAGGTATTGAAGTGTTCGTCCATTCTACTATGCGTATGTTCGCAACAAATTCTTTTAACTCTTTTGTCCGCGAAAACTAACCCTTAACGAGAGAGTGGTTTGTGGTATTCCAAATCCATCGACAATATTTTTCTTAATAAAATTTATTTGCTTTAACCAATTTAGTAAATAATCACATAATAAAAGTATATCGTTTTCAGGAAGGACGATAATTTGTTTCAATCGATGACCCAACTTTTAAAAGATTATATTTTATTTACAGTATGATTGGAAGTGTTGTTATAATTATTTTTTAAAATATTTTTTATTCAGAAATGTATTAAAATAATATTTTTTTATTTTTAAAAATTATTTTTTATATCAGTACATCAAAATAATATAAAAATACAAAAAAATATTAATTTGAAAAAAAATATATTTTATTTTATTTTTTAAAAAATATTTTACAAATTTAAAAACAAACAGAATAGTACCATAAGTTATTTACTCCTCGGTTATTATTTTTTTTCTTAATTGCCGAGTATGCCCCCGAATATGTAAAATAGTTTTTTTCTTTTCTTTTTGAAATGCTATCCATGGTATTGATTGAAATAAAGATACTCCTCAAATACACCGACGCCCGACACGGCATCAGATATTAATATAACTCAATTTTTGTTTTTCAAGTAATTAAATAATATATTCATTGATTGTACATTAAAGAAATCGAAGCAATTGCTAATAGAACTATAGGGAAGAAAACACAGCAAGAGTGGAGGAGCAAAGCCGCCCCGGTGGGCCCAGAAGAAAAATACAAAAAGGCCCCAGACTGGCTGACGTGGCCTTCGAGGACTTGGCCAGGGTTTCTCAGCTCCGAAACTACATGACAGACTCACCTACGTGATTCACCGTATTTTTTTTTATTAAAAAGATGTTCATATAAATTATGGATATTTCAACTAATTTCATGAATTTAAAAATTAAAAATTATATAATTTTTTAGTTGCTATTATATTAACAATCACGTGATCCAAACCTGAAATCACAATGAAAATAAACCTCTTGATCCCAAACTGGTCCGGACACCTATATTATTTTGAATATTTTTGCAATTATTCAAGGAAATATTTTCAAATCATTAATTGTTTCAACATTAACAAGAATATATATATTTTCTTATGGTTTTTTACTTTTTTAAATATAGATTTATTCAACGCCTTATATATTGAATGAGTAAAGAAATTAGACATAATAATTGTACCTTTACCAATGTTTATTGTATGTACATTAAGATAAAATAAGAAGTTATTTTTTTTAATCTAATTTGCTCACTAAACGCACCATGACGACTCTACAAAATTAATTTTAAAATACAACTTGGCCATCAAGTCAAATATATTTTGAAAATAAAAATGTAATATAAATAAATTTCACTAAAAAACCCACATATTATAAGGGAAAAAAAAAATACAAAGAGAGCTCACGCCAGAAACAATATGTCTACTCCCATGTTATCATAACTCACACGCGGTTTATTGCATGGAGAGAGAGAGAAATTCAGAGAAAAATACGGTATTTTAGAATTAATAACACATGTTAGAAAAACATTAAAAAATATTATAATTTAAAAAAATATTATAGTTTAAAATATTTAATGATCAAGAAATGAGATTTAATATTCAATAATAATAATAAAAAAGTTATCAAGGATACATCGAAGCTCTGTTCTTTATTTATTCAGTGTTGTTTGAAAGATCTTGACAAGATAAATCTAACCACATCTTAAAAGATGATCAAATATAGTCATAATTTGTTAAAAATTTTATTCGAGGTTAATTCAGGATTAATTATAATATTCTCTGGTGTTCTTCCAGTATATAACTAGAACTGTTTCGTCGAGATATTTTTAAAAGTAACGAGTGTGTTAAAACCAAAGTTTGTAGTAACATATTTTTTTTTCTTCTTCCATTTATTTCTCCTACAATATCACATCATTTCATTTTTTTCTTGATTATTGGATTTTTAATCTTATATTTTGTTTATTGAATCTTCATAAAATATTTGATTGACTTTTGCTAAATAATATGTAAAAGAAAAATATTTTGAAATATCCACTAAATATATTTTGAGATGCAATGTTATTTCAAATAGTAATTCTCTATAAAAATAATATTTTAAAATATAGTTGTTTTTAAATTCTCCTATTTTTTAAGTATTTTTTATTTTTTTTCAAAACTTTTAATATACTATGCTATTTAAAAAGAAAAGATTAAAAAAAATCGGTACAGGAAAAAGCGAGCCAAGCACATTCCTCGTGAGAAACTCCGCTTAAAGTTTCCGCTTGTTTTATTAAAAAAAAATACACATTCGTTTTGTTTTTAAAACACCATCAAACACCACCTGCCTGCAACTACCATTTCTTTTTCGATTTTTCATTTTCCTCTCCCTCTCAAAAGCCGCAAACCCAACCTTTGCCTTATCAGTAGGGTTTTTGTGTTGCTCTTAGTACAGATGGCTTTCTCTACCCTTCTCAGATCCACGCCCGCCGCTCCTCTTATCGAAGCTTCCCGTTCCGACTTCTCTCCTTCACCGTCCGATCGCTTCGAGGTATCCGTGCTTTTTTCTCTGATCAACACCTTCTTTTTGAAAGGCTGTCGGTAGTCACACCTTGTTTAACCTTCGTTCTAGTTTTTGGTTGGTGAGAGAAGAAAAGAAAGTGGAGTAAGATAGATAACAGTGCGTGCCTTTGATTATCAAGCGGAAATAATTTCTTCTTTTTTTTAAAAAAATGATCTGTGTATCAGTGTAGTTATGGCTTCCTTTTGGTGCGCATATAGTGGTTTCGAGTTTCATACTTTCTATATGGTTGGTGAGAAAACAGAGGAAAATGAAACAGAGTATTGTTTATCTCTTAAAAGAACTTGTAAAAAGAAGAAAAAAAGCAGTGAAGAGCTGGCATCAGATCAGTAAAAACACTCATTATTATTTGACCTTATGTTCTCTACAAGGAATGTTTCATATATAGATTAATCTTTTGACAATGTAGAAGCTGATGAGTGGTGTGAAGTACCTATTACTATATAGAAATGTATTTACCTTTTGCCATTGAATGTTGATCTTTATTTATCTCCTTCATAATTTCAGGTTTCAAGCATTCGTTTTAACTCTTCGAAGAGCATTTTTGGTGCTTCAGTACCAACAGGGTCATCTTCCTTACAGTTGAGTTCTGAAGATTTTGATATTAAAATCTCTCTATATATTGAAATATGTGCATGGGCATGCCTTTTCTTCACGCTAATTCTGAAACATTTGAACCATTCAGTACATGCAGTGGAAGGAGCATCCAACCCATCAAAGCCACAGCTACCGAAATGCCCCCAACAGTTTTAAGTAAGAAACTACTGTTTTGTATTAGCGTTTTCTAGACAGATTTGGGAGTTGTGTTTACTGATGTGGTGCTGGTTTGATTTGTTTTTACTTTGAATAGGATCACGGGCTGATGGAAAGACGAAGATTGGAATCAATGGTACCTGAAGATGATTAAACTTGATATTTGCTCCGTCTTACTTATTTATTGATAGATGATGCATGGATTACAATATATCTTGAAGTATAAACTGACATTCTTTGGAACATAACTAAAAAACTCAAATACTAACAGGAGTCAAGTCTACAATTGTACAGGTTTTGGACGAATTGGTAGATTGGTATTGCGAGTAGCAACTTTCAGGGATGATATTGATGTGGTGGCAGTGAATGATCCCTTCATTGATGCTGAGTACATGGTAAAGGATTCGTGATTAGATTTCTTATTGCAATTTATGTTTTGAAGATATTGTTGAATGACCAAAGTTTACACGTTAGCCTCCTTAATGTGATTCATTTTATTACTGTTTTTGTTTTACATGTGTGTTAGTTATAAGAGCAGGCTTGGGCAAACCCCACTGCAGACCCTTTTAATGGCCGTCCCTAGGAATTATTCTGGAAATTGTTCAGTATCTCTTGGACTAGTGCATTGCATGTGTTAACGAGTTAGTGAGGTACTCAAAGAGCCTTGAAATCCTGGCACCTTTTTAGCGAAGGAAAAATAAAGAGCAAAGCAGTCTTAATTCTTAAATGGGTTGTTTTTATATGCAACTGCATGTGTACGAGGAGTTAGGATGTCATTGAACTTTGATATTAGACCAGTGCTGTTATTGCTTGGAAGCAAAATAATTTTCTTGAAACCACTTAAGCTTGGAAGTTGGGATTTTCTTGATTGTTTTTCCACTGTGTCTGGAATGCGGTGTAAAAATATCCTTCCACAAGTATTGTACTAATATCCTTATACAATTACATTTCTGATATCTACTCACAAGTACTGTGTTATCTTTCAGATGAGACTGTTAATGAAAATCAATGATATTATTACTGTAAATTTGTGTGAATTTGGCAAATTATGTTAAGCAGTGCACAGTGTCCTGGAAAGAAAAACTGGGGGAGGGGGAGTCTTATAGTGTGTGGAATGCTTATGGAGTTGCCATATGATGCTGGAAGCGATGTTGAAATTAGAAGATGGTGTTTGATTCATAATTTCTTGAATGCATTTCAACCAGCATGGATCAAGCTCCAATGTTTTTTTGGTGAACTTCACATAGATTCATGGAATCAGGAATTAGCATATTGCCCACAATTTACAGTGTCTGCTCATACAAAAGCTTTCTGTCATGATGGTGCCCTTCATTTTCATTTCCGTTCACTGAAGTTATGCTAACTGTCTCAAACACCTCAGACATTTTTAGATGCACGAGTTCTTTTTCAAACACCAAAATTTGCTCTTCAGAATGGTTGAAAAGCCACCAACACCATATAGATAACTTCACATCACATAATGATCTCCTTCCTTGTGTTCCACGGTGATATTGATTTTATTATATCAACATCTATGAATTCTTACTATTGTTTCATTTCAGTGGGTTTATTTACATGGCAATTTGGTTATGTAGAGGGCTATAAGTCTTAACTGCATAGAAATTTATGATTAAACTGATCATATAGATGCACAGGATTTTGTGTATCCATGGTATGCAAGAATGCTTGGAGAATTTGAAGATGACTAAAACGAATCAAGCGTGTTGGTATATGTTGATCTAGCTATAGCTATTTGATAATTTGGGAGATGTTGCATTCGGGGAAATAGGGGGGCTGGGGCGTAGGGGAAAATCCTATATTGGAAGCTTCCTTAATTTTCTAAAGAATTGTCTATGATTAACTCCTTTTTTTTCTTCACATTATCCAGGCTTATATGTTCAGATATGATTCTACTCATGGAGTTTTCAATGGAACCATCAAGGTTCTGGATGATTCCACCTTGGAAATCAATGGGAAACAAATAAAAATTACAAGCAAAAGGTACTATCTGGGGATGTTATTTTTGCACTCATATCTGTATAGGACCTGAAATACTTACTGTTGGCTTACTGCAACTTGTATTTTAGCATCTTGAATCAAATGTCAGTATGAATCCTAATACAGTTTTTACTGCAATATTAGCTCTTCAATCTAACATTTAAACTCATCGAATCCAGGGATCCTGCAGAGATCCCTTGGGGTGATTTTGGGGCTGAGTTTGTGGTTGAATCATCTGGTGTCTTCACCACACTTGAGAAGGCTGCAGCTCACAAGAAGGTTGGTATTAACTGCTATTTCCCTCAAGTTTTTCCCAGTTTTTGTTCTGCCTGTCTCTCTTTTATATCGAGATCCATGCACTGCTGCAAGTTGAGCTAGTGAATTGCTCTGCAGGGTGGTGCCAAGAAAGTGGTCATATCAGCTCCCTCAGCTGATGCTCCGATGTTTGTAGTTGGAGTAAATGAGAAGACATACAAGCCAAACATGGACGTTGTTTCTAATGCAAGCTGCACTACCAATTGCCTTGCTCCTCTTGCGAAGGTCTTATCTCATCCTGAAATTTCAAGCTCAATTACACTTTTTTTTGTTCTAATTAACAGTTGCTGGGAGAACCTCTGGGCTGTTTTGGCCCCTGCATTTCTTTACACTACTTTTGAAGATCCAATTAATTCATGCAATTTTTTTTTTTCGTTTTGTTTTTTGATATGTAATAATCTCCTTTATCTCTTTAATATGCCTTAATTTCCTCTAAACTGGTTTCACAGGTTGTTCATGAGGAATTTGGTATCCTTGAAGGTTTAATGACAACCGTCCATGCAACCACAGGTCTGTCTCCCATGCATATTCTTGCATTCATGTGCTTTTGTTTAGCATACTGTCTTTTATAGTTGTATAACATATTTGTGACTTTTGTTGTTCAGCAACTCAAAAGACTGTAGATGGTCCATCAATGAAGGATTGGCGTGGGGGGCGAGGAGCCGCGCAAAATATCATTCCTAGTTCCACTGGCGCAGCAAAGGTATGATATTGAATATCTTAACTTAGGACTTTGTTCTATGTAACTTGTTGGCAAGAAGTCATGTGAACATGTTTTTTTGGTTATTGTAGGCTGTTGGAAAAGTTCTTCCAGAACTCAATGGAAAACTTACTGGAATGGCCTTCCGTGTCCCAACTCCTAATGTTTCTGTTGTGGACTTAACTTGTCGACTTGAGAAGAGTGCATCATATGAAGATGTCAAGGCAGCTATTAAGTAAATCTGCTATTTTTTTTATCTTTGCATATTTTTCTCAATTTTGGTTTGGGGTTGGGCCAGGATGGAGGGCTTCTATTTATAGTTTACTGGTTATAGTTCAATGGGAATAACTCAGTTAAAATTCTGATTTTCAAATCAAGGTATGCATCAGAGGGCCCACTTATGGGCATTCTTGGTTATACTGATGATGATGTTGTCTCCAATGATTTTGTTGGCGACTCAAGGTAAGCTTCCCCTTTACCCTTTATTCGTTTCCCTGTGTTTGTGTTGAGCTGCTTCATTTCAAACAACTATAAATATTAGCAATTGGTGGCGATCATTTTCTGATCCTAGCTGCGTCAAGTTTGTCTGGTCAACTCATTTGGGTTTGAAAATTTCTTTTTTGTTTTAATCATCAGTTGAGAATGCTCGCACCTTTGGTATCTTTATCTTATATAGAAACTGGACTTGCTTGTGAATAATTAAGAATTACAAATAGATCTTTTGCATGATCTTATTTGGCGCTGATCTGATTTAATTAACCGAAGTTCAGTGATTCTTCTGCATCATTTGCATTCTAATGTGCTTGTTGTCATTCCAGGTCAAGCATATTTGATGCCAAAGCTGGGATAGGGTTGAGCGCTTCCTTCATGAAGCTTGTTTCTTGGTATGACAACGAGTGGGGTTACAGGTATAGCATCTTTCTCTTACTGAGGCGTGTGCAAACAAAGGCTGGTATCGAATACTACGTGTACATTGCTGGTCGTTTTACGGTAATGATACATGACAATATATATTGCTCTTTTTTACAGCAACCGAGTGCTGGACCTGATTGAGCACATGGCACTGGTGGCAGCGCATAATTAAAGGAGGGAATACTATGAGTGAGAGGTTTACTGCTGCTGTCACTGACGCGACAATTTTAGTGAATGCTCCAAGTTTCTACGCAAGAGTAGCTATAAATTTGATAGTGATTCGGTTTTTTGTTTGTATGGCCTATTGGGTCTTTCTTTTCATGTGAATTTGGACATGCAAACTCTGAAATAATGTCAGAATCATCAAAATTTATGAGGTCAGTCTAATAGGGGAAAAAGAAAAGAAATGAGGATCGACTTCCTTTCATCAATTCGATGTTTTGGGTTGAGCATTTGAATTTGGTAGAAATGTCAATTTGGGCATTCTCCATGCATTTTATGTCCGATACAGTTCCCGACTGCATTAAAATAAATAATTTTAAAAAATAAAAAATATTTTCAAAAACAATTTATTACTACACTTTTAAACCTATAACCCGTTCCAAATTAGATCAGGGGTTCAAATGCCCATTTCCCCTTCCCTGGCTAGTGCTACAGGCTTCCCTAGTAGACGCTATTTCCAAGATCAGACCACATTAAACGACAGGTGAAAGTGAAGACTGGAGCTAGTAGACGCTATTTCGATGCAACATTCTGACTCTTTTTTAAGAAAGTAGGTTCCAATTCGTATCGAGATTTTTAAAATCAAAATGCGACCTGCAAGACCTTCAATTCTTTTGAAGCAGCTACTACTTTTGGACACATAGAATTTTGCACCTTCAATGACAGGAAGACACAAACATGGACGTGGCATTATCAAAACAAAAAATAGAGCACAGAAAAGTGAGATATTACACACCAACAAACCTTTCTTTTTTGAGAAATTTCAACAAGTTATTCAGCTTTCACAAGAAATGGATCTAATACAGAAAATCCCATTAACTGAAAATCCAAGTGCGGGTTGCCAAATTCAGATATCAGATACCAATGCATCTTTCCTTTTCCTTTCATTTTGGGTCTTGTGGAAAGAAAAAGGAAAAAAAAAAGTTGGAAGAAAATGACAGAATATATGCCAAAAATCCACGACCTACATCAGAGGATTCCCATGGTCAATCATCGTTTTTGGCTCCATTCAGTTGACCGACCCTTTTGCATTATGCCATTCTCATTCAAATATTCAACAAATTCATCAATCAGATAGGGCCATGCACCTTCAGCATCATAATTTGATAATGTGGGGTCTACTGTCTGCGTTGAAAAGAAAACCATTCTACAAGATTAGTATTCGCAATGACAATAGATTCAATCATACAAGACCAGGCCCCCATGATACAGTCCTACACGCACGAAAAGCATGCCATATTTTCATTGCTGCATCTTTCATAAGATAGTAAAGGTAAAACTCCCCGGTCTGTATTTATTGTCAATTTGGATTTCTACTTCATTGCGCAAAACAAGAAATTTTATGATATAAACTAAGAAAAAGGTATAAACTAAATTCATTCCTCATAATTCCAGAATTTCATCGAGCTAAAAATAACTTCCAACATTCAATTTATCTAACTTACCACCTTTAGGGAAAATAAAATTTGATTAGGAATTCCAGAGTACGCGATCCATTCCCTAGAGGGCAGCCCAAAATGAGGTATCTAGTGTGTTCTACATGCCAGCTAAACACAGAAAGGTAGGATCCACAAGATTCACTCGTGACAAGCAAGCAATCCATTGCATCTAGGCGGTGTAAATGGGGTATACAAATGGTGGATGAATAGCCTTGAAGACTTGTGAATTTCAGTCACCCATCCACATCTCATGATCCAAGCTCAGAAAAGTGATTCGAGAATGAGGGGAAGGGAGAAAAGAGGACTTTAGTTTCCTTTTATCCTTCACTCCGAAGCATTTATTTTTACAAATTCTGAACTAAGGCTAGTCAAATAGAGCTCTACATCTCTCACTGTGTCATAAGAGAAAATCAATCAAGTCACAAATTTAAGCAGGTTAGGGCCATTAATCATCATCCTCAATTCTGCAAACTTAGAAGCCAAATTATTTTCTACTCAAACTAGTGACTTTGTTGGTACAACATCTAATTACCTAAAGCTATAGAATAACTTCTCTTTCCCCTCTCCTTTTAGTAGCTCTATATGGCACAACATACTAGCTATGGGTGTATAAGCTTATATTAGTTGAAACAAGCAAGTAACTTCAGCGAGCATAATGCTTTATCTTACCCTGGCAAACTCCAGAAGTTGAGACCAAGTGTCCCTCGAGATTGCTTTATTATGCTGAGCCTGAGAGCATCATCAAATAAAAATAAATAAATAATTCATGAAAATATAAATATCGATAAGACTAGAAATAAAACCATAGTTGATACAAACATGAATGGTCAAACCTACTAGAAAGTCATCTCTTACTAGAGAAAAAAACAGAAAGTACTGGAATGAAATTGGTGATAGAAGTATTAAATTCATGTCTGATGTGCTAAAAGATATCTATTAAGGACACTGGTAATTACATGTCAGTTTGCCATTCATAAATAGGTGTTCAAGACTACTGATTAGCTTATTAAAACACTTCCTGACATAATCACTCTAGAATATAGCCGTTCAAGACTGATAGCTGGTTAGCTTATTACTATTGCATACTCACCACTCAACACAAGTCAGCTTATCTAGATACCAGATCCACTATTCATAAGCACAGATTCTGAATTTAGGAATAATCAACCTTGAATGCTTTCAGTAACATTGAAATGATAGATCATCATATGCAGTTAAAAGCTACCTGTAAGAACTGGCACCAGTGATCCACCAAAGGCCACTGTTTTTCAGCAAACAGCAGTTGCCACATACCAATTGCTGTATCCAATGCCAACGATTTTTGTCCCTAATATCAACAAAAAAACACCAGAGTCAGCATAAGATTGGCAAACCTAATGTATTAAAAAATCATTGGAAAGTGTATTCCAATATCAGGTCTGACCACAACCACTAGCAAGCACTATATTTTTTGTGCTATTCCTGAAGCTGGACTTGTGACGCTTTAAATCATGTATGCATATGATAACCACAGACTTGTTCTATTCTACACATGGGAACTCACATCCATCAAGACAAATACTCACAAAACCAGGCACTGTGACGAGAAAACAGATTTCTGGAGATATGAAATGAGCATCACTGACAGTTTCATGAATAACAAGTTTTGCTAACATATCAACTCCATTAAAGTGCTTTATTCATTAAATTTGGTACCTGGCTTGGTTTATGCCACAGACAGGCAGTTGTTTAAATTGTTGGACACAAATTTTCAATATCAATGGCAAATTATCTAACATGTCAAGTATGCCAGATGCAAAAAATAATAGTTGTCGTCAAGCACAAATCCAGGCACATTCATTGTGCAAAACAGTGTTTACCTTTTCTTTTGCCCAGCCAAAAGCAAAGTTGTATATTTCACGAAACTTCTCTGGAAAATGGGAGGAAAGGTCATTTCAGTGATAAAACCACATAAAAAAAATCTCTTTATAATTATTTAAACAAATGTATATCAGGTTTTTGTGTGTGCGCACGTGCGCGCAAAGTTTGTGTGCCCACAGGTTTGTGATCAATAATACAATCCATACAACTAACCCTGGAATGAAATTTTAAAATTATAATTTATCAGGGAAATTTCTTAATAGTTTATGAAGTTGCACTTACGTTCGTCCATCAGCTCAGATCGCATATATGGTATTTTTTCACGAAACTTGTCCAAAGAATCGACCCTGCCAATAATATACAGCTTAAACTAGAGTCACATAAAAACAATTCCATGCTATCGACTTATACTTCTTTAGAGTGAAAGAAACAACAGGACACACAAAAAATTTGTACACTAACCCCAGTGATTGTAATCCACCAATGAATTCCTGCTTGGAGAATTCACACATGGTGGCAGCCTTCATGTGCCATGAAACAACTAACTGCAATAACAAGTGACATAACATGTTACCAACTTACCTTACCCTGATTGGCATATGTAATTGACAATATGCCAAGTTAACAATTAGAAGAAAAAATTCACTGGTACATCATGGGTTAATGGGTACCTGTTAATGAATACTAGGAGTATAAGTTTTATGCAGAGCTCAGCCTTACAATGGCCCAATCCATGCAGGGCAGTTTTCAGGTTGGCATTCCAGGCAGGAACATATGCAGTTTTCTTTAATGTAATGAATGCCGCTTATATGTTTGACTTTTACCATGAGCTTCCTTTCTAGATACTTTGAAACTCTTTATTATGAGATGACATTACCAATATGCAAATGGATAAAAATTCCCACTTTTACATTCCCAACTGTCCCAAAGTTCGAAAAAGGACACATCTAGTTCTTATAAGATGCATAGATTATCACTTCATATGTTAAAAATCAAAATTGAGAAATTTTCATTAAGTGGAACTTTTAAACAAGGGATGATGGATCCAACTAAGCCTAATCCCAATCCCATGTAGGACTTTCACTTTTTAGGAAAGCAGCCAAGTTAGGGCTACATTTAAAATGGATATGTTTGGGTTGATTCACCCAAGACCTTATCCAGGTCGAATCCATGCATATTTAAACACAGCCTATCAACAAGTGCGACCTATCAAAGAACCATCTTACCCAAAAGCTTAAACTGTTAGATGAGGTTTAAAGATATGATTTATATTATTCTCTAGTACACCCTTTCAAGTGAAAGCTCTTTGGGCTTGAAACTTGCACAGACTCATATTACTTTGTGCTTAATTTTTATCAAATAGAATGGAGGTGACGAGATTCAAACTCGTGACCGCTTGGTCATCAAGGCTCTGATACCATGTCAAAGAAACCAATTCAACTTAATAGCTTAAATTGTTAGGTGAGATCTCAAGATATGATTTATATTATTTTCTTACACAACCTACTTACACTAGCAAGTCTTTTTTCATCGATACGAGTTTGAAAAAACTCTTGTAACTTTCCACCTTGAATTAGTTGGATATTAATTAGAAAAGAAATTTTGAAGCGCCTCTCATGCCATGCATCATGTGAGAGTAAAATTCTCCTACCATACTCCGCCATATTAATGAAAACACCCCACCATTCCAAATACAAATCCACTAGACCACTTTGTAAGAACTACTCAATTACAATTGATTAATTATCCCTTCCTTCTATGTTTTCCTATCACTAGCTTAAATAAATTATTCCTTGCCAGTATATATGCAAACAGTAACTTCTTCAGAAAAAAAACATTAAAATTGTTATACTTCATATCCCTAGATTCCACATTGAAAAGCAGTGGAGAGAAACTTTAATTTTTTACGTCCGTTGAACTGAAAGCTCAAAAACATTCCCTAGGAAAAACTGATTAAGTTACCAACGCTTGAAATTCCAAAGTACCAAATGAGAGACCATTCAAATATTCCTTAAACTGTCACCCACTATATTAGAAGCAGGCAGGCAGCAAAACATATACTCTAGACGAGTTTCAAGAAACTACAACTGACATACTTTCTTCAAATCTTTCCAATCATCAAATGCCAGATTACTTCAGATTTAAGGGACAAGTAAAGCCAAGGACCATGAAGGAAGCTGAATAAAAAAGTGAACTAACCTTGTCCATCTTCTGATAAATTTTTTAAAGCTCCATCAGGATAATTGATCAGTTTATTTATGAGGTACATGGCCAATGGTGAAGATGTTTGAACAGGGGTTATTTATAAATGAAACAGTGTTGAGAAGTAATCAATCACATTTCTCTAGATATATTACTTGTAGGGTAAATTTTAGTTTTCTTCACTACTTATAGCAGGAACAGTAAAGGAGCTGGATGAAACAAAATTGTCAAGTTCAGTTTTGAATTAGAGACATTAAAGTAGATGAATCAACATCAACTATAACCCCTAGTCTTAAAAGCTAATGGTGCTGGTACAATCACCGATACCCACTCGATATCTATAATGTATTTCTATATAAAAGAAGCAGGTAAAATGTAACAACATATAAATTTCTAGACTGATTAAACTATTATTTAATGTATAACATATGCAAAGCAATTGCAATTTTGCAAAATTGTCTTACATGTTCTTTTTTGTTCTATGATCAGGTTACATTTCCCGTTTAAGTAATTCAACAGAATACCAGAATATGCATGTGAGTGAATAAAAATATATGCAGATGCATGCACCTCAGAAACAAAGCATTGGGACAGATAAATGCACGCATACCATAACAATATCTTGAGGATCCACCTGACAAATGAGAAAGGTTCAGATGTTATTTTCAGAATCTAAGAGAAACAATTTCTAATCTTTGAACTGATTCGATGCAACATTTATAATCAAACAAATAAATGGAAGTCAAAGCAGCACCTGAAGATCATTGCAAAGGATGGTGATACCATCAACCAGTACCATATCAACATAAGGATCTGCAAAACAAATCAGAGCAAAAGTCTATGAGTAAACATAATTTCGCTAACCTATTAATATAAAATAGGGTAACTATGTTCTTTAAAGAGTATCTTTGTGAAAAAAGTGAATTTTGTACTCACACAAAATTTGGTAAGTTGTTGGATGCTATATAGAACCATTAGGGCTTTTCCAATAAAAAAAAGTTGTTCCACTAACTTATGCATTATCCATACATGTGCAAAAAACATGATTTATTTGTAAGTTTAATATGCTTCAAATGCACCAAGACACATGCAGATAATGGTACTCCAAAAAAAATGATAATCAGAATTGCCATTGAGCAAATAACTGAGATATTCTAACAGTATATTTTTTCTTTTGTGAACACTGTAAGCCAAAAAGAATTGGCAATTTGTATATATATTGTAGACATTTATGTCTGCTCTGTCAATTTGGATCCTACATGGTGTGCACAGAGTATCAAATAAATATGGAGCAAGTTATATTTTTAGATAATTGGAACAGAGAGATTTGGCATCTCTAGGTTTGAATACTGCATTCTGTAAGAGGAAAAATAGAAAGAAAGAAGAAGAACCGAGATTACCTGGGATAGAACTATCAATTTGGTTGCATCTAAATAGTGGCAAATGAGGCAGGGTTATAAGCAACAACCAATTCCTTAATGATTATCTTAACATCAATACCTCTTTTAATATTAAAGAACAGATGTATAATATAACAACATAGAATTAAAAGTACATTCTCAATAAGCACAATGTATAATATAATGACATAGAAATTAAAGTACATCCTCAATAAGCATACAGTAATACATCTAAATGCAAATTTTCAATAAGCATGTAGCAATGCATCTAAAATTTATTAATTGCAGCATACTGAAGGTTCTAAATGAAGTGCCACTAGAGAGAGAGAAGTAGGTAGATAAGTACTGTTCACCTTTATATCTGTTGTAAAGCTCTTCCAAATGTCTAGAATCAGTATATGTTCTAGACTGAGGCATCTAAATGCACATTTTCAATAAGCATGTAGCAATGCATCTAAAATTTATTAATTGCAGCATACTGAAGGTTCTAATTTAAGTGCCACTAGAGAGAGAAGTAGGTAGATAAGTACTGTTCACCTTTATATCTGTTGTAAAGCTCTTCCAAATGTCTAGAATCAGTATATGTTCTAGACTGAGGCTGGCTGTAGAACGCATCAAATGCTCCTTCTAGATGCCAATCACTAGCCTTCAAAGCCTGAACAGCAACCTTCTCGCTGCATTTCAAAATAACTATTTTAATCACCAAACTGTAAAAGAAAAGGAACAAGGCTACCTGTGCAGATCATAAACACACATTCAAATCATTATTCCCAAGAACAATAAGATGTCACATTTATGAAAGGTCATTGCCCATATCATGTTCTGAAATCTATTCCTTTCTCTCTTTTTTCCTTTTTCCTTAAATAAGTAAAACATATTGATTAGACAATAAGTTCAATTTTAAATTCTAAAAATTGCTTCGATAAGTAATGAGAAATAGAAATAAAAGAAACAGCAAAGCACCTGGATACAATTCTTACTTTATTCACACATGCACACAAGATCTTTCCAATGAAAGTTAATTCGTGCTACCATTATTTAATTTTAATTTTAAAAAAAGGAGTATCAACAGCAAGGGAAAGGGTCCTCCAGGAACCTCATATTTAATTTAAAGTTTAGTCTCAATAATGATCATTCCAAGTACAGTAGCAACATCAAATTTAATCTTTGATTTACCTTGTCCCAGTTATACTCATGAACTGCTGGACTTTCTCACGGTTGCCTCTATTTAACTTGTGCTGTAGAAAACAAATGCATAAGAAAAAAGAAGAAGAAGAAACTTAAAGAAAAATAAAGTGAACATGCACACATTGAAAATGATTTTTGTTTAAATTCCTACATGACCATAATTAACATAAAACTGCAAGATTCAGCACATAGTTATAACCCATCAAATGAATATATGCTTAATAAACACAAAGAAAACAACTTGGTATAATAGAAATTTATAAACCATCAATCAGTAAGATTGCCATTTTTTTCACAGTGAAGACAGACTGTGCATGCACAGGCAACAAAACAAACTAAAATTTTTGCTTGAACACAGGTGAGTGCGCACATACATGTCAAATAATCCAAGAAACATTAAAAAAAAAAAGAAACTGCATTAAATTTACACAAACTAAAATTTTTGCTTGAACACAGGCTGAGTGCGCACATACATATCACATAATCCAAGAAACATTAAAAGAAACAAAGAAACTGCATTAAATTTACACAAACTAAGATTTTTTTTTCCAAAAAAAACTAGTGATGATTTCTTTTTGCAACAAGAAGAATTTTCTTCCTTTTGCTCCTCTTTTGCAAGCAAGACCCTAAATTCACCAATTAACAAAGCCTAACTCAATGTAACTTCAAATTCTCCACAGAATACATTTAAAGTTTACACCACTAAATTAAAAAACCTACAATTAACACTAATTACCAGAAAATTGTACAAAATAATTCAAAAGAAACAATCAATCCCTCATCGCACACATATGTTGATGAAAACTAGTATAAAGCAAGCAGAAATCAATACAATCAGTTTTGCAAACAGCATACGCATACACCTATACTATATAAGTACACGTATACAAAAGAAACTGACCATCTTCCTAGCTTTGATGAAACCTGATTCACAGTGAGAAGTGATATTTGTGATGAGAGAGAATCTTAGGGTTTCGACTTCGATAGCTCTCTCTTGTTTTCAGTTAGCTTTTTTTTTTTCTCTTTACTAGGAGCAGTAAGTAAACTAGTGTTTGGCTGATTTCTGTCATTTTCATTATTTTAGCTTTACTTTGATTTTCTTTTGAGTCACCCCTCCAACTATATAGTATTCCTGCTTAAGTCCTAAATAATTTTGTTTTTTTGTCTCAGAGTATAAAATTCTCAATTGAATCCCTTTATCTATATCTGTTAGTGGATTCTGTCCAAGCTTTGCGTTTATGCTTCAAAAACCGAAGCTGTTTTGTAGGAAGCTTGACACTCTTTGCTGAAAAATGACATTAGAAATTTCATTTGGGGTTAAATTAAAACTTGGATATAGTTTTGGGGCTAAGTTAAAGTTTACCATTTTTGTATATCGAATGCTTGGAGCCGGCGAATAGCTTTTTCAGAAGGAAAAAAAAGAAAGAAAAAAGAGGAGCCCATAGAGGGAAATGGGAATCTATGGAATTAATTATTGTGATCGCTGATTTTATTTTATTTTTAATCTTAACATTACTGCAAACTAAGCTGTGAGATGAAGGCACAACGTAAGCGTGAAGACTCTGTGCTTCTCTTCATGTTTTTCTTTTGGAGCAAGCTTGTTCCAAGTTTCAAGCGCTATCTGTGCAACTCTGTAATAGTTGAATAAAAGTTGTGAAGAAATCGGAGGGAAAAGAAAAATTTGTATTCCTGAGAGGAAAACCAGTCGAAGCAGATTTTTCCAACTACAGAATTCTTACTTTAAAAGTGGAGTGTGTAATTAGATTCTCTTCCACAGCTCAATAACCCCAAGGACCTCTAGCTAATGGCCGTGTCGTGATCAGTCAATTACAAATGAATATTACTGCAAAATGCAAATCCCTTTTGGCTGTGGACCAGCTAGAAATGGATCTTGAAAAGCCACTTCACCAAGCAAGAACTGAAATCTATTTTATGGTGTGAAAAGGAACATATTCGTTGCTTAAGATTCCTTTCATACTTGGAGTACAATCCTGAATTAAATACATGGAGTCAGCTCCAGCCTCCAATGAAGGCATGAGATGATGTTACTTTGAAAATGTCTCCGATTTCCAGGCCCGCCTATCTGCTCGTATGATGAAATCAACGTTCTCCATGCTTTCTGTGTACAATATCTGTGGGCCCTCTCGTTAACTAGATAAAAAGAAGTGGTTATACCGTTATAGTTCTTGCTTCACTTCAAAGCACATCCTTTCATACTAAAACTTTTCCCTGTTTACAGCAAAGAGAGCTTGGTCTGATTGGAACACACAGCTCAAAAGTTATAATCCCCGGACAAGTTCAAAGCAATTTCCTGGGCTAAAAAATGGCGAGCAGACAGAGCAGTCCTCGAACAGATTCGTTAGACTATCGAACGGAGCTTCTATCACCTGCTGCGACAGGAGAGAATGTGAGCACGATGACAAGGGAGCCGTCTTGGCAACTAAGTATGGATAAGTTCCAGTTGCCAGAGAGGCGGATGGATAATCATTTTGGCTTTGGATATTTTCTTAAAACACTAAGTAAGCTAGAAGTTGATTTTTCACGTCACTAATTACAAACTTGATATAGTTGCTTAATGAATTTAAGGTTTCTTTTTTCCTCTCTGGCAGGGAGACAAAAGAGAATTTCAGAATACTACAGAAGGCAGGAAAAGCTTGTCGAGGGATTCCATGAGGTGGACTCGTTCATTGAATTGGGCATTTTGCCTGGAAGTTTAAGCGAGGTTAAGTTCTTTTACCTTCCTTTTCTTCTTTTCTTTTTAATTTTCAATTCCTCAAATACGAGTGCCTTAGAGTACTGGAACCACTTATCCCGGGTCATAACTATTTTGAGACCATGATCTTATAGAGAGCATCTTGATGATAGCAGCCGGTTCTGTTTCACTCATTTTAATTTGTTCCCAATTGGCTCTCGTGAAGATTTCGCTTGATCATGTGATCTTCTTTATGCTTGACATTTTTTTTTGTTGGTTCAGGATGAAATGAAACAGCTTGCAAGAAATGAGAGAGGGGCAATATATGCATCAAATGTAGCCAACTTGGTACTTTTCTTGGCAAAAGTGTATGCTTCTACTGAGAGCAGATCATTGGCAGTGATAGCTTCAACTTTGGACTCCTTCTTGGATTTATTGTCAGGGTTTATTTTGTGGTTTACTGCTCATACAATGAGAAAACCAAATCAATTTCAATATCCTATTGGCAAGCAAAGAATGCAACCTGTGGTAGGCCTTATTTCCTCAGCTGATCGTGAAGTTGTATATATATGAACTCGTTTCTCATTGTTTTGCAGTGACTTGAAAGAGGGTGATTATATTACCAAACCAATTAATGTCCCTGGAATTTTGTTTTGTTTCACATAAAACACACTTGCATTGGTGCATCGTTAACAGAAACACTCAAAACTAAGCAATGCTTCATTTGCTCACTTTTTTCTCGAGTAGCTTTAAGAAGATATGAACTTTAGGTCATTGAAGATGGTGCAAGTGTGATACACGTTGGCAAAAAATCTAATGAGTTTATATCGATCACAACTGTGTATTTGGGTTATCAATTGTTCAAGTCGTCTTATATTTTCTGTGCTTTTTCACCGATTCAGTGCTCTTTTTTTTGCAGGGAATTGTTATTTTTGCATCAGTAATGGCAACTCTTGGATTACAGATATTATTCGAGTCAGGAAGAGAACTTATTACAAGGGTATGCCAGTGCAAAACTTATTAGTATATGCTACAACTTCTATATAACCATAAAGGAATTAAAGTCATCTTTTCGATTAACTCTATGCAGGCTCAGCCAGAAAGAGATCCTGACAAAGAAAAATGGATGATTGGCATTATGGTCTCTGCCACAGTGGTAAAATTTGTTCTCACGGTATATTGCCGCAGATTCAGCAATGAGATTGTTAGGGCATATGCTCAAGATCACTTCTTCGATGTCATTACAAATTCAATTGGTCTAGGGACAGCAGTGTTAGCTATCAAGTTTTACTGGTGGATTGATCCTATTGGAGCCATCGTTGTAAGTTGACAGTATAAGTTCATGGATCAGAATTATTCAGTAATCTTGGTATATTTTCCCCTTTTTTTCACATTATTATAGCAACAACTGATATGTTGAAACTATAATGCAGATAGCTTTATATACGATGGGCAATTGGGCAAAGACAGTCGTGGAGAATGTTTGGTCTTTAATAGGGAGGACAGCTCCTCCAGAGTATTTAGCTAAGCTGACATATCTAATCTGGAACCATCACAAGGATATTAAGCACATTGAAACTGTTAGAGCATACACATTTGGTTGTCAGTACTTTGTGGAGGTTCATATAGTCTTACCACAGGATATGTCTCTTGATCAAGCACATAATATTGGGGAGACACTTGAAGAGAAGCTGGAACAACTTCCTGAAGTAGAAAGAGCTTTTGTCCATGTGGATTTTGATACCACCCATCATCTGGAGCACAAGTCCAAACGTCCATGAATATTCTGAACGAAAATCCTTTAATGGAGACTGCCTTATTATGGTTCAAGGCATGATGAACACTTTCTAGGATCTTCTTGAAAAAATATTCAATTAATGATGGAAAAAACAAATGAAATCTCACAGAAGAAATTACATGAAGTAAGGTGATCGTATAATAAGAGTGTGCCTATAAACTTGGAGATGGAGAAACATGGTAGCTTGGATTTGATATTTATCTGTGGGGGTATAACTTAAAGGGGTGTTAGGGGTGGAAGAGAGCTGTTTTCCTGCTTATTGTAATGTTTATTTTGTAATTTTAAGTTGGGATTTGGCACCTTGTATTTGTTTATATAAAGTTTTCTATTCGTTTATGGGTTAATAGTGTTTAGTAATGTGTGATTCTCTGAACTCCCATTCCCTTCGAGAAAAAAGAAGCAGAAAAAAAGACCAGAACATTGTAGTTGTTGTGAGAAACTTGGAATGTATTATCTATCCATGAGGTTCAAAAACATTATAGATATCCAATCTTTTCTCCTTTGAACTAAGATGACTTGATGTGTTTTAATGTTCATAAAAAATAGATTATATTATCTGGCAATGCATTTCTCAGGTTCCTTTCCTTTCCATTCAAGGAGTGACTATGCTACCTTCTCTGCCAAGCAAACACTCTTCGAGGAGGAGGAGGGGGGGGGGGGGGGGGACGAGTCCTCGAATCGATTCATTAGACTATAAACCGAGCTTTTATTACCTTCCCCACCTGGTGAGGATGTACCGGTCACCAGCGTGCCATCATGGCGTCTCAATAAGAACGAAATAGTCAGAGTCCATGCTCAAGATCATTTCTTCGATGTCGTAACAAATTCAATTGGTTTGGTACCAGCCGTTTCAGCACTCCGATACTACTGGTGGATTGATCCTGCTGGAAAAATAATAGTAAGTTTCTTCTTTTCCCGTGGATTCCTGCAGTTCTTTATTGAAGCAAGCTGGTTCAGTCACTAGCAAGTTCTCCCTTGCTTTATCTCGTCCTTGTTAGCTATAATGAGCCTGCTTGGCTCCGTGTTCTTCTAGCTTTTACTAAGCAGAGCATTTGAAAAAGTGTTTGATTAGAATTTTAAAAATATTCTTAATAAAAAATTGTTTATTTTATTTAAAAGATAAAAATAACTTTAAATATTTTAAAATTAACTAACTTGAATAGTAATTAAAAGATATTTAGTTACGTAATTAATAACTTTAATTTTTTAAAATTAATTATTCTCGATTATTTTATATTATATGTATTAGATCTCAATTCTATTCAGTGAAAAAACTATGTAATATTTTAATTGTTGTTTCTTTTTTTACCTATGTTTTTTTTAAAATCATTTTTAAGCAAATCCCTAGCTTTCTTTCTGCTAGAATTTATCTAATATTCCACTAATATTGCGAAACAATGCTGTTGATTTACTTCATGTTTTCTTGATTAATCATTGTTATATTTGTGTGATTTTTTAGCTCCTCTTCTGATAATACCCAAATTAAAAGAAAAAATATTTTTGACCAACATGACTTGAATCTTGGTTTGTTCAATATCGTTTTGATATATTTTTTTATATATTTTTTCAGGTTATTAGGAGTCATATATAATTTTTTCCACGTACACATATATTTTTAAAGATAAAAAATATTATTTTCCATGCCAATAACATTATTTATAACCAAATTTTTTTTTATTAATAATATGCATGACACGATACAATGAACAACATTGCTGGCCAATGATAGCATCCTAATTTATCCACTAATGATATTTTTCTTCTCAATAAAGAAGTCCCGAAACTAGGAGTATTATAACTACTTCATATCGGGCTAGGCTTTCATTGTCTTAAGACAATGTATTGAGTTTCGAACTCTTATGTTGGGCTGGGCCGACACATCGCCCGGGTCAGTTAGCTAAATGAAGAGATCACCAAATTAGGGTTTCTGCCCTATACGGAACCTCTATTTAGTCCCAACAATAGACCTCCTCACCGACTGCGCATGAGGCGCAACCCCTCCTCTCCTCTCCTCTCCTGCATCCCCAATTCAATCTCTAAATTCTAAACTAAATTTCTTAGTTGTTTTGATATATAGGCGCAACCCCTCCCCTCCTCTCCTCTCCTCTCCTCTTCTCTCCTGCATCTCCAATTCAATCTCTAAATTCTTAACTAAATTTCTTAGTTGTTTTGATATATAGGCCTGTGATGCATCAAAATTGTCCGTACCATCTGAGATATTTCTGTCTGTGATGTTACCAAAACTTATACAGATTCTGAGGCGTTTTAATACACTTTTTTTTAATGTAATTATTCGTTTTCTTTTTTCCATTTTATGATTAACTCATTGTTAACCAGAGGCTGTGATGATGAAAATTATATACCATCAAACTATGAGAGCTCAAAATGTGAGCTTGTTGATGCCATCTCTTATTCTCTGAGCCCTCTGTTTCGATGGTAGTGTTTTCTTTGATTAATAGTTATAATTTTATTGTGTTGTTTCGGATCAAAAGGCAACAAATTAGAGTCTCTGAAGTGCTTTATTTTTCAATAGCGTTTTCAGTGCTGTACGTTGCCAACACCAATTTTTGGGTGCTGAGATTCTGGCATTTGCTTCCCTTCTAATGAAGCTTATGCATTCAGATATTCCTACATTCTATTCTTAGGCGATGATAATTTTTGAAATCAGTTACATTATTTTTGTTGATTACTCTTAGAGTTTCTTTGCATAGTGTTGGATCTGTAGCTAAGTTTACAAGTTATGTTATGACACCCACGGGTGTTAGCATTTCTCACAAGTAGTTTAATGAGAAATCTTGAGTTTGTTGCGTTCCATGATTCGTTAACCACTGTTCTTGGGTAAGTACTTTCTCATATGGATTTTCCCGCTTGATGATGATTTTGTCTTGATATTTTTGTTTTATAGTCGATTGTAAAAGCCAACATTTGATGCGGTTAATTAAATAGTGAAGCTTGGAATGCCGTTCTATCAATTCTCTTGCGTGCAAGGGCAACAATTTAGAGTCTCTGAATCGCTCTTTCTATAGCGTTTTAGTGCTGTACGTTGCCTATATGTAGCTGGGTGCTGAGATTCTGGCATGGATTCCTTATTTTGATAAGTCCTGTGCATTCAGATGCTCCCACATTTAATTTATGCACTTCCACAAAATTCGTTAGAGTTGAACTGTTAAGGTGGATGCTATGATCTTGATGTTGTAGTGTTTTAATTTTTTTTATAAGAGCTATTGGTGCAAGGTGATCAATGCAATTCTGAATATAATTTTCTTCGAGGTCCTCTCCAGACAAATCTTCTGAATTTTCATTTGTTTGATGAGAACCTGGATAGTGTCTGTGTGCATAGTAGAGGATCTTATAACAAAGTTGCATCTCAGAAAGCCAGTGCTTTTGTCTGCTATCAGCTCTTGGCTCGCTATGATGCCTACATTTTATCAAAACAAAGTCTGTTTATTTATTGTTTTCCCTCAATAAGATATCTGCTGAAGAATTCTTGCTTGAGTTTGGATTCTTATTCTTTAATGATTCTTTTATGTTTTCGAGAAATGTATTTAAAGTAATTGAGAAATGTTTTGGTTATTTGCATGTGGTGAGGACTCGTATGGCTGAAGAAATGGAATGAATAATTCACGTAGACTCTGTTGCTCTACCCGTCTTGCTTCTCAGTGCTGGACGTTGCCAACAGCTAACTGGGTGCTGAGATTCTGGCAGGGCTTGTTATCATAGTTGGGCTTCTGCTTCCAGAATTTCCACTTTTTTATTTATGCGTGTATTTCTTTTTCGTTCATTGAACTTTTATTTGTTTTGGATATTTAAACATGCGTTTATTTAAATGCAAAATGTTGCGTGGCAGAAAGTAAGTTGTAAGATTTGTACAATATATTCATTTTCTAAGAACTTGGACGTCTAAAACTGCTGTTGTTGATCCAGCTTTTCTGATTTAGGAGTTGTTGTCTAATTTCCACCCCATTCCGTTTTCAGTTGTTGGCTTTTACAATTCCCTTCAAAGTTGAAAAAATACCAGCTACTGAAAACATACCATTTGTCTCCTTTTGCTTTCACTCTTTGAAGCAACTAAACAGTTGAAAAAAAAGACTTGACGATGATGGATGTAGCAGCCTTATCCAATGGAAATAGCTATTCCTTTTGTATAACCAATTTGATTTAATTCTTGGACGTCTTTTCTAGGGTTTTATACCCTCGTTTGAATACTCCAGCTATTCTAGTCTCGTAAGTGGTCCTCCGATTTGGCTTTGCTCCTCTCTCAGCTGCCTTTTTCGATATTATTTTCGGTTGTCTTCCATGCACACTATTGCATGGTGGGAAAGCAAATACAAATACAAACAGAAATCAATAGTATTGTTTTAGCTATTGTTTTTTAAAGTAGGGTCATGATTAGAATTTTCAGAAAGATTTAATTTCAACCCGTTGGTAATTTTGAATATTTGACACAATAGGAATCAATTTGGAATCACGTTTATTGACCCGTTGAATACGTTCACGGGAATTGATAAGTACAAGTTTATCTTTTGGGCATCGAGATTTCATGGTAAAATGTTGTATAGGGAGATTTCACTTGAGGTTTATAGGATTTGGCAACCCTCGGAGAATGTGATATTGATTAGATGGAACTCAAAGGGTGTTCCCAGGATCCCATGGGAGGTTATGGGAGAGTTTCAGCGTACTTTAAGGTATAAATTGGATAGAAATGGGAAAAATTATGAGCATAAAGTGGATAATTTGGCCTTCAGTTTCCCACAACCTCTCAAACCTGCTGCTTCTGTGTTGGATTTGGTGGCTGCTTGCCCTGCTAGTCCTAATCCAACGTTTTTGTGGGGACCCGTCGACATCTGCTCGTCTTCATGGGTGGAATTTTATCGTGCTGTTAGAGAGACATGGGGCCAAGAACAGTGCCATTCACTTGTGTAATATATGCATTTAAACACATGCATCTGCTTGAAGTGGGATTTCTACATAGTTTATATCATTTATGTTATTTTCTATTTGTTGAATTACAGCAGTTTGTAATTGTGCAAGTATACCATTCTTGTAGTATTATGACATAGATTCCGTGCCTGTAGTCAACTGTTTCTTTTCCTCGCATATTTGTCTCATGACATGTTGTAGAATTTTTAATTTTTTTAATTAATGTGGGTGTGTATGTACCTCGACTAATTCTATGGGTCTTGAAATTAATGATCATATAAAACTCTAATGACTTTAAGGTTTATAAGACTCGAACTAATAATATCTAAAAAGTAAATTTGAAACGTAACTAATTAAATTACACGAGTAATGATAATGATAATGTTGTAATACTTTAGGTGTGTTGGTAGGTGTGGAAAAATGTTAGCTTATGTCCACGGTTCCTCTCTGTGTTTCCGTGGTGTCAGCTGTGAATTGCTTTCGTTTTTCCTCGAGCATTTTTTATTGCTCAGTCTTGCTACTGGATATTGTGACTTCTCAGTGCTTCAGTTAATAAAATTTGGTATTGTACGACTAAAGCTGCCTGTCCTGTAGATGATTTATCCTCGACAGTTTCTCTTCTTTGCTCATGTGGTTGTAGTTAGCTTATAGTGAGAACTGGGTTCATTGGAGGATTGCCACAGCATACTGGAACATCCTTGATTTGATGGGAGGAACTTATGATCATGTTTTTCCAAGGATGTAAGCTATCTGATTGTTGTGAGAGGGGTGGAAGAGAAACAGGACCGTTCCTAGGAGGTTGCAGAACAGTGTGCAAGTAAGTTCTGTTCTGCTGCTGAACTCAATCTAGTCCTTTTTATCTGCGGAAACTTTGGTTCTGTGTCCATTTAGTGTAGCTTCTCATCTCACCTCGAGGCTTTCTGTTCTTCGTCCCTCTCCGTGAAGCCACACAGGTAACGAGAGAAAGAGACCCCTGTCCCACGTCAGGATAAGCTTATAACTCTTGTTCATACGCGGATTCTACTCACGGGTTTTTCTTTCTTGCTTTGAACCCGTTTGTCTACGTGGCATTGTTCAAAATTAAAAGCATTATTTTGACTAATATTTATTTGAACCGCAGTTAAGCCTGGGGTACGCGTAAGCAGAAGACCTTTACAGGTCAGGCCATGAACATAGAATGTTGATTATTTTCAGTGACGTTACGTTATCTTACGTCATTGTACGTACAGATTACGATTACGAGAAATAAAATATGAACCGCCTAATCTTGACGTCCTTTTTGGGACCCACATCCCTACGACCTAGACTTCTTACCGTGATTTTTAAACTGACCGGGGATGATACGTGGCAAATCCTGGGTTGTTGTTGATCAGTCAATCTATTTTTTTTTATTTTATAAAAAAAATAACTGGTTTTTTACAGGTTTTTGTTCCGGCTCACCTAGTTTTTATCCGGGTTATACTGAGTTAATTTTATTTTTTTACTCAGCCGGCCTAAACCCAAGTCAAAGCTCAATTCAGTGAGTTTAAAACAGTGCTTTTTACTCTGGGTGTTTAAATTTTTGGGTTAATAATAATAATAATAATAATAATGTGCCTTTGATTGCGGCTTTTTCCTGCATGATCCAACCAACCACCCGTGACCATCCTACGAACCACGAAACAGATTTTTGTCATCATTACTGTTCCATGTCACTTTTGTGCTGTTCTTACAAGTCTTGGTAGTATTGATAATCAGAGGGAGAGCTTTAATTAAAGACTGGTTTTATTCTCCGCACTATATTGCGAGATGATTTTGTTTTTTTTTTTTTTTCAGCGCAAAAAAGATATAGGCATTGTTAATGGCTTTTTACCGTCAAAATAGATTGAACTTGAATGCTAAAAACTTTTAGTTTATATATGTGTTAAATATTTAAATTGAGAATTATAGGGGTTAATAAATATATTCATTCCAACTAAGATTTGAGTTAGAAAATTAAAATAAATATATTATTTTAAAAAATTAAATATTTGTTTCAGTTTAAAATTGAGTCCCTAAAATTTTAATTGATTTGAATTAATAAAAATAAATTTTATTTTGTCAAGTCGAGCATTAATTCAACATTAACACTTGTTTTTAGTATTGTGAGAATTAATCTTAATTTCAAGTCAATGACTAAATAAAAAATAAAAAAAAATTAAGTGACAAGAAAAAAAAAACATGGTAGGTAATTATTATAACCTACATTCAATTAAGTCTTCTTTTCAAGTTATATTTTTTTTATTTTTTTATTGGCTCCCATGTTTATGATTTTAAATATTATTTAATGGTTTATCAAGCATTAATTTTTTAAAATCAAACTATAATTATTAAATAAAAACCAAAATGAATCAACAGAAAAACAAAACACGAATGAAAAAAAAAAACAAATAAAAGGTTACAAATAAAAAAAAAAGTTGGAAGGTGTTCGCTGTTTACAATACAAAACATCATACAGTGGTTTTATGAGATATTTTGCGAAATGAAAGTACTAAAAAGAAGAAACAAAAGGATAAATTTTCTTGTCCCTCACTAAAAAAAAGATGAAAGAAAAAACTCTCTTTTTTTCTCCTTTCTTTAAGCAGATGCCGGCAGTGGCCTGCACGAGGCTGTAGGTAGTAACTCGAATATTCATAGGAGGGCAAATTGGTCATTTCAGGATCCCGCTTACTACCGTTACTGCGAAAGAAAAGAAAAATACACACCACCATAAATGAAAAATAATGACAGTGTACTAGTGTTGATTAATTAATGGAGTAGCAAATGTAAGGTCCACTTGGTGAGGAGGAGGAGGAGAAGATAAGGTAATTTCTCACATGGGTTTTCTTTCCTGTTTGATATTTTGTTGGTGTTTTGATCACTTCTATCTCTTAATATGTTTTAAAAATGAATGTTTAATTAAAATTGGTTGATTAGTAAGTTACAGTTATAATCTTACCTGTTAGTGATTTGATCCCTTACTCTTGTTCTGTTTTTGTCCGCTTTAAGTGAAAAGTTTCTGTCTTTGTCAATTTTCTTTGGTTTTGTCTCACTGGGTTTGCACTTTCGTTTTTTTTTTTGGTTATGTATGTGTTTAGATTTCAGAGATTTGTGTCTTAGGGTTTCATCAAGTGGGTGGTTTTATTTGATTTGATTTGATTGCTTTTGCTGTTGGGTTTTTCTTTTCTTTATTGGCATAGCTGGACTCAAGATTTCAACTCTTTATTTTTCTTGGGATATATGAAGGACTTCAACTTTGGCTTTGAATTTTCATTTATGCCTTGTTTCATACTCTACTGCTACATAATTGGTAAAGTTGCTTAATTTTTGGATGTGGTTGTTTGTCATGGTTATGCTTTCCAAAGTTCATAGCAAAATGAAGGCTACAGAAAACCCTTTTAGGAATCTACAAGATTCTGAGAGTTTACCTGCTGTACAAGTACTGCTCTTCATGACGTTGGAGACTTTAGAAAGATTGGTTTTTCTCGGAAGATTTAATGGATTTAGAATTTGTAGTGATAGTACATTAGGGAATCTAGGTGGCTCCATATCTGTGTGAGTGCCTCTGGTTCTGCACATGGAAAGTACATGAATTGCCATTACAGTTTACATCTAAGGTTCAGATGTAGTGTTTTGAGAACCAAGAGGATCCACTACAGGGAGTTTGTGTTACTTTCCAAAACCATGAAGAAACTTTGTGTGTGGATTTAATGTTTGACAATTCTACATTGCAGTTCCAGATGCTTAAAGTGATTGAACTTGGTCTTGTGTGGATCATTTCCTTTTTTGCATCTAAGCAAAATGTATTTTCTACCTAGATATGTTTGCAGGTTTGATTTAGGGGCATCAAATTGTCTGGTTTAGTATGACGATTAATGTATATGTCCTCACTGCTTTCTGGTAAAGGGCAATCACCTATTGAAGGGTCCTATTTCATTGCTATTGTTGCTTCTCTAGTTTCTTATTTTCCGAGTGCTCTGACATCACATACTTGGCCCTTGGACATATTACCTATGCTGTACTATCAAACATGTCTACACTGGTGAACTGTGCAGTTGCTGGCAAGGTTCATTCGACTGTCCATTGAAACACTTGACTGAACTGAATTGTGTTTAATTCTTATCTGGAAGCGATCTGTCATCATGTAATTCACAGGTCATTATCTATCTTGGTCACTTACTTTACTGTTATGCAGCAAGTTTGAGGGAGATTTTTGCACATAATTTGCTGAAGTTCTGGTTCTTTTCAGCAAATATCAGTTCTTACAAAGGTCCTGTTTTCCACTTTACACATGGTAAATCTATCTAAATCCACGCGAAACCTTTTCTGTTTTGCTTATCCAGTAGCAAAAATTATCTCTGTTTCAGGTTATTCAAGGATAACAGAAATGTAATGAGTTACAAGTATTAACTAAGAAACAAATAGCCTTATAAGGTCATGGCCTAGTATCGCCCATGCAAGGATAGCTATTTACAATGTAAACATGAAGAAAATGTCTCGCTACTTCAGCGCTGTTTCTTGGTTGGTTGGGAGAGAGCTTTAAAACTATTGGTTGAACTTTTTACACTAGTCAATAAATCTTTATTCCTTGGTTAAAGAAGATAGTTATTTGCGTTGAGTATATTCATGAAGCATGACAATGGATTCTTTTTGTGGATTGTTACTTCTCTTGTCTTACTATTCTTTATTTTGTGATAATTTAAGGCAGCATATGAAGATCTGCCACCCAGCATGATAAAGAAACTAGCAAAGGAATTGAAGAATCTTGAATCCCCGCCTGAGGGCATTTTAGGGGTAAATGATTATGATTTTTCAGTCTCAGAAGCTGGTATTGAAGTCCCAGGCATGCAACTTTGTCCTAAATTCAATCTCTTTATGAAGTATTGGGAGATATGTTGAAGTAATACTCTTGGTTTTGCAGCTGTAACTGCATATAAAAATAATGTTTCTCGCATGAAGCAGCTATTGTCTCATGACTTTAGACGCCCTCCTCCAAAAGGTTTGTATATGGGCATTTTATTACATCTTTACATTGCAATGTTCTGTAGGCTGTAGCTATTTATTTCAGTTCAAGTCTGATGTTCTCATTGATAAGGAAATTTTTACCATCCTTCATATTTCATTTTACCATGTAGGGTCCAAGTGTTACCTCTTCTATTATCTAACTCCCTATGAATGCACTGAACATGATATGATATGAGTTAACTTCTTAATTGTGTATGTTTATGAGCATCATCAATAAACAAATTGCAGAGTTATTGCATAACCTTTATTTTTTGTTTGTCATGGCATGTGATTTGTCTTCTCTACTTGCCATGAGAGTGCTTTGTTGTGTCTCCAATTGTGTTATTGTTGTAAATACAATGATATGAAATATCATCACTCCAACTAAAAATAAGATCTGCAAATTTTATTATTTGACAGGTGGATCATCAGACCAAGAATCAATTGGGTCTGAGACAAAAAGATCTAGTGTATCATCTGGCAGTAGGTCTCGCCTCCACAAAGAGTTTCTTTCTAGGTTTGTGGACAGTCAAACTCTGACAGCCAGACTTGAAGACTGGTTTGAATTGATATCAGAACAGTCTGGAAAAAAAAAGTCTGCATTTGATGTTCCATTTGAGTTGATAGAACTTCAAAAGTTTGATTATGCATTGGAAGGGGTGTCATTTCAGCAGCTGGTTCGAATGCCCAATGCTGTCTATGCTTCAACGTCTGATGCTGCGGAAGCAACTGCTTATCTTGCCATTGAAGACTTTCTACATGCAAGTGTGAAGGGCTTGTGGGAGGCATTTTGGAGTCAGGATGATCCCATTCCTTTCTCAGTTGCTTGTCTATACAATGAAAACTTGAAATTCTACCAGGCTGAGAAAGCAATAGGTAATGGAAAGCTCAGTGGTCTTGGTGCCACTGGTGTATTACTTAACAACCCTAGACATCCACATGGAAAGTGGGACCATGTTCTTGAACTGGCCCTTCTAAGGCCTCATATTAGAAGTGTTGCTGCAGGAAGTGACCAGAAACTCTCTTTATCTGTTCTGGGTGAGGCTCTCTTCTATGCTTTACGCATGCTGCTATCAAGAAGCTTGAGCAAATTGAATTTTTCTGAGAGTCCTAATTGTGCCTATGTTCTTCTTGTTGATTCTCAATATGGAGGGGTTGTAAAAGTTGAAGGAGATGTAGATAAATTGGAGTTTGATGTGTATAATGTTTATGACTGTTCTGTGGATTGGATAAAAAAACATTGTAAAGTCTCAGTCTCTCCTATTGATAGGATCTGGAACAAACTTGGAAATGCCAACTGGGGAGACATTGGTGCTCTGCAGGTACTTTTTGCTACTTTCCATTGTATTGTACACTATGCAGGGATGCCGAAGCACTCAATTGAAGATTTAGCAGCTGATCATGGTTCTCGCCTCCAAACAAGAAGAGTGGCAAGGCAGTTAGGGGATTCCAGAGTTAATGGCAATGGACTATTTCAGTTTCAGCAACAGAGTGCTTCTCCTGAAATCGTTGAAGTTCCAGATGAATCCATAAAAATAAAGTCTGAAGAGTTTATAATGAAGCTGGATGTAGGATCTGTACTGTGGTTGGAGGACTCAGACCAGCAAAAAGGTTATCAGATCAATGATGTCGTGCACAATAATGAACTGCGGTATTACATTGCATCGCCTGTTAAAGATCCTGGTAAATCTTTGTTTCTTTATGTTGGTTCTCATCCTTCTCAACTGGAACCGGCATGGGAAGATATGGATTTGTGGTTTCAAGTCCAAAGGCAAACTAAAATATTGACTGTTATGAGACAGAAAGGTTTATCTAGTAAATATCTACCACAGTTGAGTGCTTCTGGCAGGATTGTTCACCCTGGACGGTGTCAAAAACCCAGCTCAGGTGGGAACTGTGATCACCCATGGTGTGGTACCCCTATTCTTGTTACCAATCCTGTTGGCGAGACAGTTGCTGATATGGTAAATGCTGGCAGATTTGGTTTGGATGAGGCTATCAGGTGTTGTCATGATTGTTTATCTGCACTTTCTACTACTTCTTCTGCTGACATTCGGCATGGAGACATTCAGCCAGAGAACATAATTTGTGTGAGGTCTGGTGTGAGGCATCCTTATTTTGTTCTTGTTGGTTGGGGTCATGCGATTCTTGAAGACAGGGATCGTCCTGCGATGAATCTCCATTTTTCATCTACCTATGCTCTTCAGGAGAGAAAATTGTGCTCAGCTTCAGATGCAGAGAGCCTGGTATATGTGCTCTACTTTGCCTGTGGTGGAGCTTTGCCTGATTTAGATTCGGTTGAGGGGGCATTGCAATGGAGAGAGACCTCATGGTCAAGAAGATTGATTCAGCTGAAGCTTGGTGAGGTATCAACTGTGTTAAAAGCATTTGCTGATTATGTAGACAGTCTATGTGGGACACCATATCCTATAGATTATGATATATGGCTAAGAAGGTTAAGGAGAAATATTCATGATGATGACCATGGAAAGCAAGTCGGCACATCTGGTTAGGAATTTTCCACTACCTCTAGTGGCAGAAATGAATCAAGAAATCATCCGGATCATTTTCACTGCCCGGGAGCAGTTGATACAATATGAAGTTTTAAGCATTTGGGGTCGATTGTTAAACTTGGATGATCTGAAGCTTTATAAAGGGAGAAAAAGATGGTTCAAAATTCCGAGATTGGTTTAATTGTGCTCCAACATAGCCTCTCAATTTTGATAATTCTTTTGGCTGTCCTTTCTGTGCTGTAAATCATCGGGACCGCGTTGGCGTCTCTGCACAGACCAAGCCACACAATATAACATCACCTTCTATTTTGTTGGCGTGTAGTCCCCTTACACTGCAGAGGTTTTAAACACGATTGCCTTATGCTTTGGTGATGCGTTTCTTATTAATACATGTAGCACTTGTTGATGGTATTCCTTTGTAAAGATACGAGTTAAATTACTATGAAAGTTCTGTAATTGTTTGAATCTGAGATTCGGACATGGCATCATTCCTTGTTTTTAATTAGATTGCATGACTGTGAACCCATGTTATTCTTTTGGTTCATCATTTTTCATCCGGGACTTTTGTTTGGTGTAAGGCTGAATGTTGAGCGATGGTGTATTAGTAAAGTAACTTAGTTCGCGTACTAAAAAACGTGGCAAACTCCTGTTTGCCAAAAGACATAATCTTTACTTTGATTCAAGGCTGTATCCAAACAGTGGTTGGCTCTCATTACAAGCTCCCACTCTATTGCCACTCACCCCCAACATCCCGCCAATAAAAAACCGTGTCTTTCTCACATACAGCCGCTGGAAGTCAAAATTTGCCATGTCTTTACTCTGTGATGTAACAATTAAACTCGAGGATCTAAACGTACCATCATCCGTTATCAATACTAACACTGTTAGGGTATATCCTGTGGGTTCTACCAACGGTTTATTATGTCTCAAAGTCTAAAATAAAGGTCATCGTAGATAACAGTGAACGTTATGGTAATGTTTTATGGAACCCAGCAGCAAGAAAATACCGCCACCTGCCCTGTCTCAGAGGTGATAGTCATATTTTGGGGTTTGGTTTCCATCATGAAATAAACGTCCACAAAGCACAAAGTGCTACGACTTGTGGGCTGCTGCAGAGGTTTCTACTTTGAGTACAGTTTCTTGGAGAGAAGTTCAACCACATTCCTGTCTGGATATAAGGGCGTACTCGGCGGTCTTGAAGGGACGTATTCTATGGTTTTCTCCAAGATGGATGCTGCTCGCTCTATCTTTCAATAGTGGTAGCGTGCTTGCATTGCACTTTGTGGAGTACCTTGAAGAATCAACTTTGAAAGTTGAGCTGTGGACAACGAACAATGGATCTTATTCAACGCTATTCATGCATGGACGAGGTCTCCATGGATTTGAAGAGGTTCTAGGAATGTGGAACGACAGGTAAATTATACTACAGGAAGACAATTGGATTTCTTTGTTATGATTTCTCGACCCGAAACTTGAAAATGATTCCGCAAGATCAGTCTCGTGCTTGATGAAGCTGACAACTATTTGGAGAGCCTGGTTTCAATCCACCACACTGAATATAAACATTAGGCACTTAATTTGCAGAGGTTTTGGAGGATCTTTGTATACAATTTTTAAGAATACTAGTATTTTTATTTTTTTTAGAAATTCTTTTATTGTTATTACTTTGATAAAGGGAGGCAGGACGACTCTCCAAATCCTATATGGTCACCCGAAAATAAGCTGGACCTATCTTGCCTTGGCAGGACGACTCAAATCGTTATATTTGAGTTGCTATTATATCAAGACTGTTATGCATAACTATGAATTCTATTTTCATGCCTTAATTTATAATCAGTAGGGTTTGTTTTCTTATCGCATTTCGATTTGAGTCGTCCAGCTAAAGCAAGAGAGCTTATAATCCATTCAAATATTAGTATATCCTTGAAAACGGTAAAAGAGAATAGATAATCCAGAGATAAAGCGACAGGAACATTACAACAAGAGGTTGTTATAATACTTCTACTACGTTTGAGAAAGTTACAGTGATCTAATTTCTAAGAAGGCAGTATCCTCTGGTAAAGTCACCGGAGATTACAAACACACAAAGCACACAATCTTTACGTTGTGGTGACGTGATAAAACCAATTTGAAGAAGGGGGGAAGTACAAGCATATATTTCAAGGGAATCTTCTCATGTACCATAAAAATTTACTTATCAAAATCAAAGCGGAAGTTCACTCAAGGGTTTTATTGCTGCAACACCACTGAGATCAGGCCTCATGTACTTCTCATATGTGACTCTCAATTGTGATGTTCTTGCAGCCTTTTGAAATCTCAATATCATCTCAGCACAGTCCCTGTAATAATCAAGTTAGATTATCAACTTGGTGGAAAAGTACCCACTAATGGAAATTAATCTTAACAAGTAATACCTCATTTGGGAGACTTGATAATGTGCGTGTCTGGCAAGCAGAGGAGTCCAAGCTGGAACCATTTGCAAGGTAGACCGTGCAACATAGATAGCTGACGCACATAGCATTGAAGGTTTGAACTTTAAAGCTTTGTATTCAACCAAGCAGAGCTCAATGAGGTAGAATGCTAAATGCTCAAGCTGGCAGTGAAAGCAAGAACGAATATTAGGTTGATAGATTTAGGATTGCCATTGACAATTGTACACGCAATAATGCAAACCTATATCAACTAAGAATCTAAGATCATTGCTATTGACTATCCAATATCCAGCCTTCTGACCAGACAATCTCTTCTCTACTGAAACACAACTAGAGTGGTTGAGTTTCGCACTCCCATCATCTTCCTATTTGATATGTCTATGACAGATATGTCCATGACCATCCAATATCCAGCCTTAACAGAGAATCTCTCCTCTACTGAAACACAACTAGAGTGGTTGAGGTTCGTACTCCCGTCATCTTCCTATTTGATATGTCCATGACAGATAGGATGCAACAGGAAATCATAAAAAAATATCCAGATTTAGAACCCTTTCGAAAGCCACATACCTTCATCTCTGATTGAGCAGCCTTGAGAAACCTTAACATGAAAACATATGGAGTCGGCTCATTTAGACGAAACTTCAACTTCTTCAGTAAAAGCTTCTCCTGAAAACAAAGCAAGCCGCGAGTACCATTAAGACCTGGAGAAACCAACATCAAGATGGACTGCAATTTTATGCCATCATCTTTCAGGAAGAGGGCAGAAGATAAGTAGCATGATTCTGTTATACAAATTTGAAAAACAAACAAACAAATATGCAATAATTCAGCAAAGGGAAGAAAATGTAGAGATCAAGTCCATCTTGGAAAGATGTTTACATTCCTAACCCTGCAACTAAAAGAGGGGAGAATAAAATCCTCAACGCCAATTTTCTGTCAAGTACATCCAAAATCTCTTTTACAAAGAAACTAAGTTTCAGTGAACTAGTATTTGGTAATTTGCAATACCATACCATTACAAGCATTTGGCCTCTTACCATTAGAAGCATTTGGTCTCTTGAGTACGACTCTGCTGAGATGCTAATTAAATCTTTGATCTGTATTGCATGGTTCAGAAAAAGATGTATGAGTGCGTTGTCTAACAAAAAATCAAAACCTCAAATAAGAATTCAATTGAAACCATGTGCATTTGACATGTTATTGTTTTACCCTAGGATGCCAAAAATCTTCATATTTTGATGCCAGAAACAGTGCTGTAAGACCAACCAACTGCAGTTCATTCTTCTTAATTTGGGCTTGAGATAGGTATCGATCTAACAATGTGACCATAAGATAAAGTGTTTCCGGCATTAATTCAAATTTAAAGTGTACCTGCAACCAGAAAGGAAAATACATTACCATAGAAAAAAATCAGGTAAGCTTAATGGAAGTAGCAAGGAAAACAGCACCAGAAGCAGGAAGGGAAAGATGCTTAAATGTTAATTGAGAACAGATGGATGCATACTTCAATTAGCCAGTTGATAACTATGCCCCGCATTTGAGGTGTAATGTCTGTTTGAATTGCCATGTAATTTTCCAGAGATGAATTCTGCACCTGAAAAAAAAATCATGAAAACAGAACAAATTAGACCTCATTGGGTTGCTGACAGATGAGGTGAACAAGGAATGAGAAGCAGATCGAAGAGGTAAAAGTCCAACCACCATTCACATGCCTGGTTTCATCAGCTCCAGGTCCCAGACCAAAACTCGGAAAGTTTATAATGATTTAATTTGAAGGAAGTCTTGTTTTATTTTAAAATCATGAAAAGATATGTAATAATGAAATGAATTGACTTTAACATCATAGCATGATAAATCACAATATCATTAAAGACCTGGTACAATTCACTTGATATATCAGATTTCACACTTAAGATGAGATCCCAACAATACCTATATACCAAACAGAATTCATTCCTTTTTGATTCATTATCCAGATTACCTAGATATAAATATCTATAAACTAATTAGAACAGACTAATGTATCCAATTTTATATCAATTAGAACAGACTGATATCTCTTAGAATGTCACAGAACAGCACTAAAGCTTGCTAACAGAAAACAGGCTTGTCACTTCCCACCGATCATGCTTTGGTCGATTAAAAAAATACATAGAAATTTTTCAGTAAGCAAAACATATGTGCATGGCCATGTTAACCAATCATTTTATGTTAACCACAATCACAACTTATTGAATAAATGCAACCCCATTGTGGAACATCTATGCTGGAGAAGGATGGGTTCTGGCCCCATTCTCACCACCTAATACCCAAAACCCTCACATACGTACTTTTTGTTACGATCATATGAGAACCAGTCATTTATTTTATTTAGCTGAACACTGTGGACATGATTACTAAACATTTCAGCTGATTTAACTTCATTCTTATCTCCCAGCTAGTTGTATTAGACAGAGGAATAAACAACTGAAACTGAAATGAGCATCACTGTTGACAAACAAATCTATATTGAAGAAGAAAGGTATTTGTCTCCAAGATACTCATTAATTGCTAAAGATTTTCAATCTAACTTTTCTTGTCATCATATATTATTTAGCTGAAGACTGCAGGCACACTCTCCAACAATTGAACATAGTCAATTCCTTTCTTATCTGACAGCTAATTGTTATTAGGCAGGGTAACTAACCACCAAAAAGAGTGATATATACTATTAGCATCCATCGAATCAACCAAAAATACAGGCGTGCCAATGAAGGAAACTTTTTCAAGATTAAAGTTTCGGGTTGGATCAAAACCACTAAAAGAATGACTCTGATTACCATTAAAAAGATCCGTGACAGAGATATGAAAATAAAATAGGAATAAAACATGCATGATTATCTGACAGCTTAGTTTATTAGGCAGGGTAGTAGTTAAAAACAAAAAAGAGTGATGTTCAGCTGAAAATATGGGTGTGCCAGTGAAGGAATTTTTTCAAGATTAATGGCATCAAGTTGGATCAAAAGAACAATCACCTCCAAAATCCAATAGTACTTATATATCGCGTCAACATATTCAGCAACTTCCAGTTGATTGGAAGTATCATCTATACTTGGTAGATTTTCCTGCTCCATAACTTCACCATGTTCCTCTAGTAACTGCAAAATAATGGCAATTGTTAAAAACAAAAAGCTCATGCACAGCATCACGACAATAAAGTAGTTCCAGACCTTTGATCTTGTCATTAATAACGATGTATAAGATCTCCTTCGACTTGATTTTCCTATGGTGATGACATCTGATTTGTGATTAGCACTTGACATCTTGTTGTTGTCAGATGAAGGTTCTCCTTGAGTAACTTCATTGGCAATCACCAAGGGCATGTTTTCTGGGAAAGATGTCACATGTTTTTTTTTCTTTGATGATATAGGAGCAACGGACTTGGATTTGTTCAAACTAGAGATGCACTTTGATCTTGATGTCTTATGGTGACCGGAAGCATTGATTTCAGTCTTTATTATTGGCTGGATCAATGAATGCAGAAAAGGAGTTAACACCACTAAGAACAAAAGAACACATGAGATCAAGTTGTCAGATAGATTTCATTTGAGCTATAAGCATTACAGCAAGACCAGGATTTTTGCTAATCTACTATTAATAAGATGTAACCGTACATTCCAGCAAGCACATCCATTCAAATTAACAAAACAATAGAATGAGGAAAAGCTTAGGAACACAATAAGCGGTTCTGGTGGCCACTGAATTCCATTATTTATAGTTAAGCTATATTGAAGCTAGGCTGACCACAACAATTTTGGGATTAAGGCTTTATTGTTGTTGTATGCTGAAGATACAGGTAGGAGTAGAAAAGGATGTCACTGCACATGCATAGCTATAAGTGAAGATTTTGATTGTGGGAACCATGAACCTGGATACGAATTTAGCCACTTGTCAGCCATACAAAACAAAAAAATGGTATACAACTCCCAACCGTGAAAACAGTTACTCAAGAAATCACACATTTAATTTACATAGATGTGGAAGGTATGATTGTATATGATTTGGTCAAAAGGTCAAGCACAGGTTCTATCAAACTAGTACGAGTTTTGATACCAAATCACGATTCCACTTTACCTCAACATCCACTTCTTGTCAATTATTTGTAATTAGGCTTGTGCAGCTTAAAGATGTCATCTGCCATTATTTCAATTTCAAGATGATATCTGTCATGATATTCAGTAGGCATATATTTTGGTACTGTTAGAATAATTTCAAACTTCCAGGTCATGCCAGCTTTGCCACAAGGATAAAACAATTTATAAACATTCAAATTGCCTTGACAATTCAAACGACAGAAATAAGCAACACCATAAATGTTTGTCTAAGCAAGCAAATAAAATATCTCAAGTCACAAAAGAATGGAGCATAGATAATCAGGAAATAAGAGAAAGAAAAGTAAATATATAAAACACAACTCATACCCTGACAGATTTTCTGGATACAAGAACTTCAGCATTATTTTGATCCCTAGGGGCCCTATTTACAGACAGGAAAAGATGAGCATTTGCAGCCTGGACAGTCATCAATAGATAAAAAGAAAGGAATTTCTCAGCCATGATTCAGAAAAGTAATAAAGTACTCTCAGTTTAAGGATTAAGTATAAATTGTAGGTAATTTATGTTCTTGCTATTCTTACGCTATGCTTTGGTTTTACGTTTTACACTCATCTATTAGGTAGAAAATAACATACAATTGATTGAAGAGCAAAGAACAGTACAGCCATTTTATTTATGCAAATAAATTTATAAAAACAAAGCTCATTTATTAGGTAGAAAATAGCATGCAATTGATTGAAGAGCAAAGACAAGTACAGCCACTTTGTTTATGCAAATAAATTTATTAAAATAAAGCAGCAACATGTATAGGATAGTAAATTAAATTAGAACAGACAGCGGTTCCTTTTCCCCCTTTCTTGGGAGAAACAGATCATTGTTACTTACATTAATATGAAGCCATCACTCACTCTATTTCTCCATAGATGTCTCCTACCCATGCCCGCCTGAGGTACTACTTTCTTACTCACTTTAACCTTAACTGAAACCAAAAGAATTAAGACACAAAATAGCCATATAAATATCATGAACCTTAGTCAATGGACAATAGAGCCATGTAAAAAGAGACAGATCAATGTATCTTACCAGGAAACTCACTAATATTATTAGTTTCCTTAGAGATTCCATCATTTTCCTACATGAGAATCAAAGTGTCAAAAAAACCAAGAAAAGGAGACAACTAAATGGACCAGGAATCAGTCGAAACCAAAACATAAATATGTTTTGCATGTAATGAGATTAGCACTGGTCTATCAGGGATAGGATGCAGTTCTTTTCTAGGAAAATTTATGTAATGAGATTAACCTTTGCATTACTTGCATCTGCATGGCTCACCCTCTTTAGCGCTGGTAGAGACTTCCTTCATGTCAAAAGTAACAAAAATTATATCAACAGCGCACGCGCGAGCACACAGTTATATTAATGAGTAAATTTCATACAGATAGAATCAAAAACCTCATCACTGCAACAAAATTCCTTGCATTCCTCCTATAAAAAAATAAGAACATAATTTCATAACTTATTTGTGCCCCAGCTGGGTATAAGAAAATATTGAGTCACATTAGACAGTTGCATAGCAGCTGGCATTGATACTAACATATTTGTGCCCTTGCTGTTGTACCAGTATTCATGCCTAGATAAGAAATATAACAAACATAATTGAAATACCTGCTTTTGTTAACGGTGGATTCATGACCATGATTCTTGGCGTTGGTCTTCTGATCTTCTAAAGAGACCCTTAGATCTTTAGCTCCTGCTATTGTACAAGACCAGTAACTATCCAATGGGAATTCCCAATTAGAGAGATTATGGATGTGAAGTTATGACAAAATACCTTTCCTAGAAGCATGAAGGTCACCAGCCTTTTGACTTAGATTATCCCTCATTTTTCCCTAATTTGAAACAAGAAAATCTTTGGTATTTGGTACTCTAGAATCACAGGAGGAAGAATTAAAGAGCATGATAAAACAGAACATTGATCTTTACTAGTGGCAAAACACTTTCATCTTGCAACTGGCACAATGTGGTCAAATTAGATACAAATTAAGGAAAGCTACAAGTAATATGAATTTAACATTATGATCACTCAAGACAAACATACAGTGTATAATAGTGACCAGATTGAATGTTGGGAAACCTCACGCATCCAACATTGGTGAATAGTTCCTCACAAATCCTCCATTTTTAATGAAAACCTCAATTCTTCAGACAAATAAGCTTGAAGTATAAAATTAGAAAAAGCCAATTCCCAAAAGAATACCCAATTCAACTTGTAGAAATTGTCTCTCAATCATTAAGCGAATCAAGAAACAGAAGCAAGCAAACATATAAGGAGAAAAGCAGCCCAGATTGTTTTAAGTTTGGAGAATGCAAAGCATACAGTGACAAAAATTAAAGTTAATCCAGCATATGGCAAAATATTGGCCAGGTTTATGATTTTTCTTCTCAAGGAAAAGTGAAGAAGCCTTTGTTAGCTAGTGACAAGGACAACCACTGCATGAAAAGTGAAGCCAAAAGAAGCAATTTTTTTCCAGAATTCCATAAAGGACAAAAATTCAGAAATACTGATCAACATAAAGCAATGATATCTGCCAGGTAAAATAACTCATGCAAGCAACAAAGAGCCTTGCTAGCATGCAAATCCAGAATAATGCAACATACTGAAATGATCTAAGAATTATGGCCAGGACCTGTCAGTATTTCTTCTATAGATAGGCAAGCCAATCCTCCTTGGAGGCAGGCCTTGTTTGGAGGACCTCCAAGCGTGTTAAGAGTTTGTTTGTTCATCCATCTCCCACTGAACTTAAGAAAACTGTTCCACAAACAGCTCCTTTGGTTGTTTTCAAAACTAGTTTACGCATATTATAGATTCTAAAGCAAGGTTAAGACTTGGGAGGTGAAATGTTGTTTCTACTCCTGCCTTCCAGAATTTAAAAAACAGCATGATAGTATTGGGGAGTTTATCTTTTGTTATGCTATGGAAGCGGGTTTCATACAAATTTAGGGTTTCAACCATCCCCCCCCCCCCCCCCCCCCCCACCCTCCCTTCCCAACAAACAAGAACTCAAAAGCATGCTTCCTTTGTTATCTGACTATTTTGAAACAAAGGCGTCATAGTCAGATACAAAATCTAGCAAAACAATATATCAGCCATTAAGCCGGATGCTGTAATTATATGCTGGTTTTGCAGAAAGAACCAGTTAGCAAAAGCCATTTTATAGTTGCCTGTTAGAAACCAATAATTAATGGCAACAAACATCATAAACGATGCAATGGAACATGGAAGAAAAGCAAAAACGGATGGAAAACAAAAACTTGAGGTGAAATTTGTTTTTCATACCTTTGCAGATTTTCTTGATGAAAGATTCATAGTCCTAGAGCCTGGACCCTCCGGAATCCTAAAAAAGTTGATGACAGGCAGAGAATCATGTCAGTTTATAAAGAAAATCTAACATACATGGAATTCTTAGAAAAAATTCTACTCTGAAGAATCAAAATAAAGTCAAGAAAGATAGTTATGGCTTCACAACCTAAATAAACTTTGATTATTTACTCAATAGGAAAAAGAAATATTCTTTTAACTTTGGTCTTTTTTTTTCACAAAAGCTAAAATAAAAAAAATAAGATAGAGAGCAAGAGAGAGGATATATTCTCCTGAGAAATCATGGATATCTACATGTTCAAATTGTCTTTCAGAAGTAAATAAACTTTGATCATTTACTCAATAGGATAAAGAAATATTCTTTTAACTTTGGTCCTTTTTTTTTTTCACGAAAGCTAAAATAAAAAAATAAGAGAGAGAGCAAGAGAGAGGATATATTCCACTGAGAAATCATGGATATCTACATGTTCAAATTGTCTTTCATAAGTAACTTTTCTGTAAAAATCATATGTTCTGAGGTCACAAGAAATTTTTCTAAAGTTGTTATTTGTGAGAATGAAAGAGGGAGTTGCATGTAAGACATGAACAGGTCATATATGTAATGTAACTAGTAGATGAAAATGTCCTTCATAAATTAAAAAATAGGTTTTCCAATTCAAACACTGAGACACTCACATTGGTTTTGAAACATCATATGCCACATCCCTTGCATTACCGCTCTGCACATTGCTTACATCAGCCAATGCTTTTCTTCTGACATTTTGATTTACTGGAAAGGGCCACTATCAAAATTTAACAATGGCTCAGAAAAAATCAAGAAAGAGAAAATTTATGATTGAATTCAGCCATACCAGTCAGTCCAGAATTGTCGTGTTTGCAATTGTTCTTCCCCGCAATTTTCAAGCTCCCCTTCATATTAAATGTTAAGGAAAACTATAAAACCATACTTCATATAGATATCTAAAACATAGCATCCTCTCTGAAAACACCATTAAAGTATAAACCATTAGGAAATAAAGGGGGGAAAATTACCTTTGAATCACTTGCATTGGCAGGAGGATATCCTTTGTTAGGTATCCTTCTGCAAAATTTGTTTTTGACAAAAAATGTTAAAAATATTTCAAGAAACAAATAAAGCACAAATTTTCCCTTAACCTATTTTTCCAATTAATTTATAAAAACTTTATAAATACATCAGTTACCTTAACCTTCTACCTGTTGTTTTAAGACTAGTTAAAGAAAACATCCACTAAGTTGAGCCTTAATCTAAGTTTTTTTAAAGCCAGACAACAAAACTTAAAGACCCAGATTTCTGCTCTTTTCTTCACCTCTAATTCACAAGCAGTTGTGTATATTGATTTAACAAGTCTATAGCATCACATACCTTGCAGGAAGAAAACTATCCCTGGCAGATTTACTGGAAAGAAAAATGAAAACATCACCCAATAAGCATTACGCAATAATAAGATTTTCCATAGGGAACCCGAACATGAGTTATACTTACATGCTAGCAGCATCCTTATTCTTTTCATTTTCTGAATAAACTTTAAAAGTTCTAAAACCTAAAATAAAAGTAAAAAAATTAGGTTCACAAAAAAATTCAAGAATCTGAATTATAAAGTCAAGTTAAAAAAAAAAAAACAATGAAACCCCCTCCACCTGTTCTGCAGGTATGGGCATCTTCAGCAACTCGATTCATACCCACGCTGACTTTTCCCTGACAATTTACAAGGAATACATGCAAAAACAAACAGTGAATTCACAATAAAAAAAATTTAAAAAAAAAATTGTGGGTTTCTTTCATACTTTAGCGGCCACCATGCTGTTACTTTCTTTCTCGGTTCCTCTGATAGAAAGACCGAGCACTTAATGACGAATGATGATAACAGATATGAAGCTCTCTCGCTGAATTTGTTTTGCCTAAAATTACAAAAAAAGAAAAAGAAAAACAGAATTTCAACATTGTAGAAGGCATTAAAGAAATAACCATTCTTCTAAAAACAACCCTTGTTCTTCTTTAACAATTTAATAAAACGGCATTCTTCTGAAAAGGGAACCCTCTCTTCCTCCCTTTTATTTTCCCTCTAAACCCTAATTCTTTAGTTTCAACAAAAAAATACATGAATAAACACCCGTATTCTTTCAATAAAAAACATAATGAAACCCTAATCTTCTTTTTGTTTGAGGGGAAATTGGAATTAAAATACACAAGAAAGCGGATAAAATGAAAATTGAATAAAATTTAAAGAAAGATTAAAGAACAATCAAAGAAGTATTTAATTAATAGATTATACCTTCAATGACGCTAATTTTTTTTTTTTTTTTTGATACCTGTGTTTTCTATTAGAAAATGAATTTGAGGGGTTACCGTTGCAAATGTTGAATCTCGACTAACCTTTATGGTTTCAAATTTTCGCGTGTTTACGTCTATGCCCCCAGTCTCCGCGTCTCCCAAATTCAACGTTTTGGGTTTTGTTTCTTGTTGGGCTAGGCTTTCTATTTATGGGCTTCCCACCCTGTACTCGGGCCCCAACCCCTTGTAATGTTTGGGCCTGTGTCTAATTGTCTATAATGAATGAAAATGTCAGCGTTGGATTTGGAGGCGTGATGACAGAGCATGGACAGCATCTAAAAGCACACATTCGGAATATGTTTGTTTCACACTTATAATAATTGATAATTAATAAAAAAAATTAAATTGATATTTTTTTACAATTTTTATGTGTTGATTTAAAAAGAAAAACTTAAGATTAGATTAATATATTTTTAAATAAAAAATACTTGATTAAACAGACATCATGAGTATAATTTGTGGTGTGATGGGAACGTGCACAATTAAAAAGAGAAGAATGCGATGCTACCTATTCTATATTTAAGAATAATGAAAAGAAAAAATCATGTTTGCGGTTAATTTTTAAATAATTTTTTATGTTAAAAACATCAAAATAATATTTTTTTTATTTTTTTAAAATTATTTTTACCATCAATATATCAAAATGATTTAAAAACACTAAAAATATATTAATTTAAAATAAATAAATAAAATTAATCTTTTTAAAAATGCTTTCAAAACAGAAAAACTGTTCGGCTATGCGTAGAGTTGACGTATTTAACACTGTTTATTGTGATATTCCGATGCTACGATTCATTTTCGAGTAAAAAAAATGAAAAATGAAAACAATTGCAGTCCTTCCACGTGTGTACATGTTACAAAAGAGATGGAGAAAGCCTGTAGACATGATCAAATATGGAATTATCCACGGCTGACAGTGCTCGTACAAATTTTGAGACCTGTACGTATCAATTCACACAGCTTAAGCAGAGCATTATTCACCCATCCAATTCCAGAAGGATAGCACGCGTGCGCCTATATACTCACTCCACGTGCATTATGATTAACGCGTTTGGGATAACAAAACGACTCCTTCAAGTGATGATGTCCCATTAATTGAAATAGTCTCCTAATAACATTTTCGGCTTAGATAATTGATTAATTAAAAATTTTATTTATTTTTTCAATTAAAATAATTAATAGATTATATTTGATGCTTGATAGGTCGAGATAATTTATGACTAGTAAATGTAAAAAATCTTTTTTGATGGAGGTAAGGACTCCCTGATATTTAAATAAATATATTTTAATTTAAAAAGAGAAAATACAATAACATTACAGAGAGAAATGCTCTAAAAATATATATGAAGTAGATAATGAAGATTGTGAACCTTTGTTCTGAAGGTCTAATTGTGTATTTATAACGCATGAGTCTTGTCTTCTTGTAAAAAGAAAAGTCTGAAGTATAATTTTATCTTGATAGCATTTAATAAGGGATAAATATCCCCTACATCTATATTAATATTTGATGAAAATATAGTGGGTTCTTAGAGAAATTCTATACACTTAAAGGGTGTAGAAGATTATGATCCAATACGTCAAATATAGCTAAGTTCATGGTTGCTAAGTTCTTCATATAGGTTAGACACAATGGAGGATGGTCGTTTATTTAGACGTGTTAAGGGAGTATAGTCATTTTCATGGATATTCTCAGGGCTTGGCATACTATTCAACTCAATCGTGTCTAGGCATGGCCGGGTTATGGTACGCTACCAAGCCTAACTTGTCGGGTTTAGCTAGTGTCATACCCAACATGTTTTTTCTGAGACATGCTTATTTTAAAAAAAATATATACTCATGAATGTTTTTTAATTTGATATTTTTAAATAAAAACATACCACCAAAAACTTGATTAACTATCTAGGGAGCAAAGAGTTCATGATGCATGCATTAAGCGAATGCACGTCGTTGTTTTTAGCAACAAATGCACCTGAGATGAAATAATTCTTCTCCTCGATAGGGATTAAGACTTGAAAGAGAATTTTTGTGAGTTGAGGACAGGAAAGGGAATAGTATTTTATTTTTTTTATTCCCTTCATCTGTGACGTTTAAGCAGCTTTCAAGAATAATTCTTACAAAACAATTCTGCCATTAATATGCACGAAACTGATTACCTATTCGATTACTTTATTGATTAATTAGACAACTAAACAAGATGGCTGTGTCCTCGGAAAGCCCAGTCAGGAGGCACTAAACAAGATGTTGAAGAAAGTGGTCTGACTTACAAAGAAATAGGGAAAGAGGACATAATATTTCAGTGGAAAATTATGTCGAAGGAAGTTCTACCTTTGCAGTCCAAGCAAGTTTTCTTGATCTAGGTGAATGGATGACAACATTTTCCCCACATTTTTAGATTATTACTTTATCCCCTCACTATATGTCCAACACATGCCTACTTTCAAACCTAAAATTGATTATGCTCTTCGTTTGGTCTCCTCTCCCGATAGTGCCTCTACATGACTTCCAACGCCTCTAGCTCCTAGTATTTGTGTCACTTCATTCACAGAACATGTAAGCAATCATTTCAGACCTGAAACCACCCTTCTTCTTTTTTCCAGTATCTAAAAAACGTATATAGATTTACGTACCATCTTGGCATCTTGTACAACAACAAGCTTTATGTTCTTAAACGCTCGCACATGTACAATATATACCCAAATTAAGGGATGCCACTATACCCACACGATCACTCTATACTTTCAAATCTAATCTCAGTTCTTTTCATGGATTGGTTTCCCCTTTCCTGCGTGCGTATTCACTTTTGTGTTATGTCTTTGACTGTATAATATTCTCTTGTTATTAGCCATCCAGTGTTTTCAACAGCCATTATATTACACTCCTTTCTGTTCGATCTTTCCTGATATACAAGATCAAAATGATCACTTGATCATTTCTCTAACCCACAAACCTAAAATCTGTTAATTCTCTTCCCTCTCTCCCAGTCCTCTCCGACACGCCATGGCTCATCTTCAAGCTTGCTTTTTGAACATTTTTAAGGCGTCTTCTCTCTTGATTCTTCTTTATTACCCTACTATAGTCACCTGTGAGTGTACATGTGAGGTTGGAGATTTAGAGCATAGTAAAGGCGAAGCACTGAAGTTTAAACTAGGTTCAATACTCTCAATTCTAGTTGCTGGCGCTATTGGTGTTAGCCTCCCTTTGTTAGGAAAGAAAATAAAAGCCTTTAGGCCTGAAAATGATGTTTTCTTCATGATCAAGGCATTTGCTGCTGGTGTTATCCTAGCAACCGGATTCATTCACATACTACCGGACGCATTTGAAAGCTTAACATCACCATGTCTTAACCAAGATCTATGGGGGCACTTTCCATTCACGGGTTTTGTTGCCATGATGTCTGCAATAGGGACGCTAATGGTGGATTCATTTGCGACAGGGTTTTATAAGAGGATGCATTTTAACAAGAACAAACAGGTAGATACTACGGATGAAGAGACAGCTGGTCAAGAGCATGAAGGTCATGTACATGTTCATACACATGCTACACATGGCCATGCCCATGGTTCTGCCTCCCTAAATGAAGATTTGGCTCTGTCTGAAATGGTTCGTCGAAGAGTTATTTCACAAGTAAGATTTTTCTCATAATCTAATTAATTTTTTGGCAATTTTTTGATGATGAACTAACACATAACCTATGTTTTATGCTTGGATGGATGTGATTCCAGGTCTTGGAGTTGGGGATTGTAGTTCATTCAATAATAATTGGAATATCTCTGGGTGCTTCTGGGAGTCCGGAAACAATAAAGCCTCTCATGGCAGCCTTGTCTTTCCACCAGTTTTTTGAAGGCCTGGGACTTGGTGGCTGCATCACTCAGGTATATATCGCACACGACCTAGCTAGGAATATGATTTTTTCATGTTTTGCAATTATTGCCTTCTGCCAGCCAGTAGAATTTTATGCAGATTACAAGGGTTGGAGATGTCGACATAATGACAACATCTTTGTCTTTTCACTGTTCTACTACATTAATCTCCTATATATGGTCAACTCCTTGTGTGATCTTGGTTCGTCAATGTGATAGGTTTGCCATGCATACAAATGCCTGACTTGATAGTTTCAACATAAAAATGATTGCGTGGTAAATTAAGTAGCTTTTGAGCATTTGATTAATATTTTAAGAAGAAAGGATTATGTAAGAAAAACAATTTTTATTTGTTAATTAAACATGAATCAATGTTATCATTGGGCAAAGATTGTTTTTTGTTATACTGTCGTTTTTCCTCCTTTCAACCCCGATGAATTCCTGTTTGTATTAATAGGCACAATTCAAGTCTGCGTCTATGGCAATAATGGCAACGCTTTTCTCCCTGACAACCCCACTGGGAATTGCCATTGGAATTGGAATTTCTAACATTTACGATGAGAGGAGTCCGACTGCTCTGACAGTCGAGGGCATCTTCAATGCAGCCTCAGCTGGGATTTTGATATACATGGCACTCGTTGACCTATTAGCATCAGATTTCATGAGTCCAAGGATGCAAGGCAATTTGAGGATTCAACTAGGAGCAAATGTTTCCCTTCTTCTAGGGGCTGGTTGCATGACTTTCATGGTTAAATGGGCTTGAGATTTTCAGAACCATACAAGCACAAGCCTTTTTTTCCGGGGAAAATGGATTCATGGTCCTTCAAGTTTTAAAAATATGTGCCCATCTAGTTCAATTTTGATCACACCAGACCCTAAACTTTCATTTTTGGTCAAGTACTATTTTCTCTCCATCCATGTTCATGGCTGATAGTTTGAGAGACTGGTTAACAGTGTTAGTTTTATGTGTGTGTGTGTGTATATATATATATATATATATAGATGTGGAAAAAATCAATTATCCACTGGTTTCATATTTGCAGTCATTGTTCTTTCATTTGAGTAACAAGCATGACGACGTGCCTTGGTATATTAAAATTAATTACTTTTAAAACGCAAAAAAAAAAAAAACAGGCTTTTAAATTTGTAGCCGCTCAAAAAAAGTGGCTCTGTTTAGAAAATCCAATCATACAATCCCCGATCAATTTTCATTTCATTAAGAAATTCACCAAAGAACATTTTGACTTGTAAACATAGTTTTTATTTTTTTTTAAACATGGATATTCAGATTAGTTTGTGCGTACTTTGATTAATTCAACATGTTAAGGAATCATCTCAACCCAATAGCTTAAACTGTTAGGTGAAGTCTCAGAATTGAAACTTGCACAAAGCCATATTATCTTGTGCTTATTTTTTATCAAATAAATGGAGGATGGTGAGATTCGAACTCGTGACCGCTTGGTCATCAAGGCTTTGATACCATGTCAAATAATCATCTCAACTCAATAGCTTAAACTGTTAGGTGAGGTCTCAGAATATGATTTATATTATTCTCTAACACCATGAGCCCTTAAGTAACGATCATGTAATCCTCTAGTGATCATGAGAAGACTCAAATTCGTGACCATTGAATAACAAACTTAAGGTATGACTAGTTAAATTACTCCTTAAGATTATTAAATGAAATGATTAGGTAGTTCAATCTATTAAATTATTAATTTGAAATTTGCTTGGATTGATTTAACAATTATCTTATGATTCTATTAAACTTGAGTGAGAATTCATGTCAATTTTAATTATTTATTTAAAATATTTTTTTAAAAAAATAATATTATATTACGATACATCTAAGTTAACATTAACCAATAAAAATAAAAAGTTAACAAAGGTATCTTTCATGAAAAAAACTCCATCGCGGACTGGAGGCGTACAAACTACAAAGAGGAAGCAAACAAATTGTACGGCAGGAAATAAGGCCAAAATTTCTTTGGACCGATTGATGATAATGAATGTCCAAATCTAATCGTCTCGATTCCAACTAGATTAGATGATAGGGAATAAAAGAAAAATATTATGCCCTTTCCTGTCCTCAACTCACAAAAAAAAATATTACAGAAGGCTGAAAGAACTTGAGATTTGTCCCTTACCCTCGACCTCATTTTCCATGGAAATCTCTGCTGTTTGCTGTTTATTTGGCAAATTGAACGTGATAATAAGTTCTATCTTCGATTGCCAATTGTTGTTGCAACTTTTTTTTTTTTTTTTAACCCGGGATGTCCGGGCCAGCTTACGCGCACCACGACTAATCCCTGGATCCACTGAACACCCTGTAAGCCCAGTAGACAGGTAAAACACCCCGGGGGTGACAGACGTGCATGCCGAGATTCGAACCCAGGTGACAGAGGCATGGAAACCTTGCCTCTGCTGCTGGGCTACGAGCCTATATGCACAGTCTAGGAATATGTCGGCTTGCAATAACTAGTGAGCTCTTACCATTTCTTTGGCAGAATCAAATTTCCCTCAACTTTTTTCTAGATTTGGAAAGTTGTCTCTGGGTCTGGGATTGATATCTAAAACACCCGTCCCAGGATACAAAACACAAGGCAACGCCCAAGTCGACTAATGAGCCATGGGATGAACCCGAGGTCCAAAGCACGAGTGAAAACAACATCTGTTTGGGTCGGGCATGATGCATGGCTCGGTAGAGGACTCGAGCAGGATGGCATGATTTCTAAAAAACCCACATAACCCACAATCAATTGGTCTTCAAAATAAATACGAGATCTCCAAGTAAGCCTAATAAGTCAACACATTCGGAAAACGACCCATCTTAGATGAAAACAAGACCTGAAGATACCAAAAGGTTGGAAAGGAGATGGCTGGAGCCTGGCCCCAAATCACTCCACCCACTCTTAGGCTCCATTACTCCTACAGCTGAAACTTGTTTTGCAGGTTATCATAATATCTCTGCACTAATCCAGTACAACTGTCTATCTTCAACGTCTCAATCCATTACCAACTTTAAAAAAACATAACCACAACTTCGTCACTGTCGCAATTGTGATATGATTATATCACCGGCATAGATTCTGTCACCATACAAGTTCTAGTCAATTGTTATCGAGAACAAATGCAGTTCTTGCTGTCTAACTAAGTGGGAATCTCGTTGAACTCGATGGCTTTTAACGTCAGCATTTTTTGTTGTGAAATATGCAAATACTATATATTGGCCCCAAAAGAATCATTATTCGTAATGTTAGAACCTTACAAGGAGTGCCCTGCTCGTCTGATCATCTGTTAGTGGAAAGGGATGGATAGCATTTCTCCAATAGTAACTGACAAGTACATGAAGCTTCATTATATGCAATACAAGAACTGCACAACAAAACTCTGTGGGTTTATTTCATAAATAAAGTGCTAAAGATATCCAACAATCAAATGGCCACAACAAGAAGGAGAACGAGAACGTGCTAATTCTCAATTAATTTTTTGGCTTAGGATAATAATCCAAGCTATCAGTTGCAAAGTAACTTGACAGACCTAGATAGCAAAACCGAGGATCTAAGGCCATATCTCAGTTCATAGTCACTTGCAATTCGTTTCATATATGCAAGTACATCAGCTGGAAAGGATCTCCAATGTCATAGATAATTACACAGCATTTGCTGAAATGAGTGATTTGGGAGGGGTCGATGATCTAATTTCAGGTGCAGAAGTAGGAAAAAGAATGTTTAGCTTGTGCATTAGTATGTCTGTCCTTGAGGGAATCTCGTTCAAAAGAAATTGCTGAACAATTGGTTTCTTAAACCACACCATAACAAAGTCCCCAGGGGCCCTTAGAAGTTAGAACCACCTTGCTAACTTCAAATAGGGATTCTACGGAGCTCAACATCTGTGCAACCACAATCCTTAGAGTTGGTCCTGTAACCAATTTGATCTGTCTTGGTATGACGCCATAGTACAGCATGCGCTTTCTGAGCCTATGGAGAGTATGCGCAACTGCTATAAGAGCAGCTCCTATGGACAAGTTCCTAGCATCAAGGGACCAGGCAATATGCTGATAAAAAATAACAGCCTTTGGAAAAAGCTTATTCTCATACGCAACCTTCCAAACACATCGGGCTCGATTTATCTGCTCCATGAGAAAAAAAGGTAATTGAGCAGAACATTCACAGAATACTTCGCATCACCCTTTTCCAACTCATAATCCCTGAGCTGAAAAAGCTCCCTCACAAAGGATAAAACTGGTTGTTTCCTCTGTTATGGGCCAGTGAAGAGCCCACACATAAAAGCATGTGCCTTGTGTCTTGTAGCACTAAGGATTGCCGTCGAATGCCTCTCATTCTGCTCTTCTTGGCATTGGACAAGATAGGCAAGAATTGATGTGTAAAGTATGAGATCCACTTTTGCAGCAGAGTTCACACAAGTCTCTAGGAGAGGCTTGGTTGATTAATATAAACCATTCTTCATGCAAGACTCAAATAACTGCCTGGTTATAAAATTTTTCGTCCTTATCCCTGATGAACTCATGAAACGCAGCCACCTCAACGCAAGATCAACAGAACCTCCTTAATGTAAAAAAATAAAAACATCACTGGCACTCACATCAACAGATTATCCCATAGCCTTCATCTCAAGTAAAATTTTGGCAGCCACATCCACAAGCTTCTTACGAGCCAAGAGAGTCAAAAGGGCAGTATATGTACTCAAACCTGCATTGGTCATCGAGTTGTACAGCTTCATAGCAGCATCAATTGTCCAGAGGCAGAATGCATTTCAAGAAGAGATGAACAGGTAGACGGGGTGGGTAGAAATCCAGCCCTTTCCATGTCTCGAAAGATGGACATTGCAATATCAAGCTTCCCTGACTTTGCACGGGATTCAATTATTAATGTATACAACCCAAAGTTAGGCTTAAAGTCAGCTATCTTCATCTCATCCCAAAGTCCGCGAGCAGTATCTAATTTCCCAGCCTTGGTGAAGGACTCAATCAAGGAAACACGCATGATAACAGATGGTTTGAGCCCTAAGCCTTGCATTTCCATGCAAACCTTCATCGATGTCTCCAACCTCCCTGCTTTCCCCATTGAATCAACGAGCGAGGAAAAAACGCTACGGCTTGGACAAAAGTTAATTTCTTTCATCTCTTAGAAAAGCTTAAAAGCAGCATCCAGGTGACCTGATTTTTCCAAGCTTGGTATCATCAGCTCATAAGTTGAGCCATCCAATGATTACTTTGCTGCTTCCATGCTCTCATATATCTCAAATGCCTTGTATATTATATGTCTCTGTATCAATTTTACTGCCGGAATCCTGAGCCCTCTTGAAACAACAAAACGACACCTCCAACCTTTCTGCTTTAGCTAAATACATAAGCACGCCCTGTTAGATGCACTGAATGAATTGTTGCAATCTTACTTGAATCACGAACCATCTCATAGAAAAGACTGGATCCCATAAAAAAAAAAAAAAGTTGAGGCCGGGCTGGGCCTGGGCCTCAGACCCAGCCTACCCAATTTGCTCACCCTATATGGAAATATAAAATCTATAACATTTTTTTAAAAAAAAAACCTTAAAAGGGAATGGAAAAATAACGTGTGTTTCATGAAGAAACATTTGCTTGTTAACCTCAATGTGTGTGGTCTTTTTTTTTTTTTTTCCTTGAATTTTTATTTTTGTTTTTGCACTTTTGTTGTTAAACTTTATTTATTTGTTCTTTAATCTTCACAAGTTATGTCCATACACTTTTATATTTTAAAGTTTGTTTTGATCATTAGCATGCTCTCACATGCGCCATATAAGAAAGATTAATTGTTTATGAATTAAATTAAATATTGCTATTTCAAAATACAATTGTAGGGTTTAGTTAAAAAAAAAACTCAAAGAAAATGGACCAAAATTAACATAAAAAAAAGAATATTTTTTTTCATTTTTAACATAGAAAAGCAAATAAAAAAGAATATATTTTTATATTTTTATTGTTCAAGAGACATGTCTTTTTACACTCTAGTCCAAGTTTACTTTTTAATTATAATTAAAACTTTATTTTTTTATATTTTAATCCATGATGTTTTTGAGATGAGAGATAGTCATTGAAAAAAATAAAGAGAGAAATGTCTTGAATTGCAACATCTTGGCAATCAATTACTCTCCGTCATGCGGTGTTGATGAGTTTATTTTTAAGAGAGGAGCACAATATATATGGTTGTGTCATTTCATGATGTGAAAAAAAAGTAAACTACGTTTGAAAATTTTATTTTAATTTTGAATTTTTAGATCAATTAAAATATATTTTATGATTGAGAACGATGTTTTGAAGGTTGATGTAATATTTTTTTATTTTTTTAGGTTAAAAATATTAAAATTTAGGTTTTAATATTAAAAATATTACTGATTTAGTGTGATTCGAATTGACATAATTCAAAAATGACATACTTTTGACATGATTAGTGGGAAATTAAGGAACCAACACAAACACAAGCGACAACTGCGAGTTCTTTAATTTCGAATGCAAATAAAATTGTCGAAGATATCACTTGCATGACAGTCCATACTCCTTCATAGATAGAGGTAATCATTTTTTGTTTCATTCGATTTTTATAAAAAAATATAATTAAAACAAAATTTTTTTTAAAAAAAAACCGAAACCAGTTCAAACCGACTGGTTTCGGTTCGGTTTTTTAGGACAAAAACCGGTTCAAACTGGTTTGACTCGGTTTTTTCGGTTTGGCTCGGTTTTTTTCCGGGTTTTTTTTTGTTTAGGTTCGGTTCGGTTTTTTCGGTTTTAGGCTTATAAAACCAAAACCAAACCGTACCAGTTGGTTTTTTCAAAATTTTAAACGGTTTAATCGGTTTTTTTTCACGGTTTGATTTTTTCAGTTATTTTTTTATGGTTTTTTGAGTTTTTTTTTTTTTTTTTTTTTAGAGTTCACAACGAAAATGCATTGCATCTTTCAAAGATGCACTGTTTTTTTTTTTTTCATGATGAAAAAATCACGATAAGAAATAAATTTGCATGGAATTGGAGGTACTGCTTTATCAATCCTAGAGCCCAATTACGCCACGAATGATTCGAAATCGTTCGACAAAAGGGTGCCTCTGCCTCGAGCATGAGAGAGCTTTGAGTAGAAAGCAAGCAAGACAAAAGGCAGGCAAAAATCAACACTTTCGTTTTTTTCAACGTCAAGCAAGCATATATGCCGTGATACATAGGCACCCCATAAAAAATGAAGAGATAGATTATCAGTGAGCACATCCAGGGAACAACTCCCTATAAAATATACCTTCTATCACACCTTTTTAGCAAAGTGTGATAGAAGTATATCACCCCATAATATACTTCTTTAGCATTTCTTCACATACACCACTCTAAGCAAAGCAGACTGTATAGCAAAGTGAAGCTGCTAAAGAATCAATCTTTATGGCCAACGCATCCACCTGTCCCTCACGGCCTTACTTTGAGCCATTCTAGGACCGTCCAAGGGTGCCGTGACCCTCTGATCATGTATATATACGCAAATGGCTGGTGTTATCTCGTATTCTTCGAAGGGCGTGGAGTCTGAGCATAAGAGCTTAATTTCACCTTGGAAGCTTTGGTTTGCTCGAAAGGAATGGAAATAAGCAAAGGTTGCAAGAGAGTTTGCATTCTACTGCTCTATTTGACGATTGCAGCTACCCCATTCACTCTTTGCAGTAAGCTCGCTCACTCACTCAAGTCCTTGCACCCATAATTAGTTACATCACTCTGGCCTGCATTAATTTGTTTCGAGTTACAGATTAGTACTCCGTTTTGTTTCTAGTTAATAGCTAATTTACCATCTTATATAGCATGTAGATTGTGAAATTGGAATTGCTACTGCTGTGGGCTCTGCTATAAATCAAGTTTTGATAACTAGCTAATATATGATACATATCCATGATCAAGAAGGATGGAAAGAATAGAACTATATATATAGCATTACGAGTGCTGGAATTTATTTCTGTCTTTTTCTGCTGAATATCCCAAGTCATTTTCCATTGCATACGGTGAATAGATCGCATAGGGTCCATTGCATAGCCGAGATTCAGTAGTCACCATCTCTATGCATATAAGAAGCAATTGGATATGGATACTGATAGGTGACAGCTCTATTTTTATAACCTTTGAGCAGATGCAAGAAGATCAGTGCGCTTATTTAAAGGTCCAGTGCATGCAAGAAGCTCGGTAAACAGACATGCAAAGAAATTAAAAGTGACAGAGCACTTTGACTTGGCTTCATTACTACTGCAAAAGGAAACGATGGATTCATCGAATGCTGGTCCCTATGTGAGCTCACCATTTACCTTGCCACCTTATGATTCATTAGGACCAATTTCATTGCCCGATAATGCCCCTCCATTCTGCATTTATCCTCCAAACACCCCACAACCCCCTTCCACGACAATTCCAACTCCAGCAGGATACGTGCCATCTTCATCTCCACCACCCTTCTCTTATCTACCACCGGCTCTTCCCATCCTAAACCCACCTCCAAGCCCAACTGGTGTGGTACCAAGCCCGCCCGAATTTACCCCGATTCCCAATCCACCCGAAATAGTACCTAGTCCACCTGGTGTCACTCCAAGCACGCCAGAAGTTGTGCCTGGCCCACCCGTCAACATTCCGGGAACACCAGAAGTTGCCGTCCCAAGTCCGCCAGGTACCATCCCAGGCACGCCGGAATCAGTGCCTAGCCCGACCATCTATGTTCCAAGCCCACCAGAAGCTGAACCTGGTCCCCCCTATTACGAGCCTAGCCCACCAAGCTATATCCCTAGCCCGCCCATTTTTGTGCCATCTCCAACTGGATTTGTTCCAAGCCCGCGGATTTTTCACCCACCTGTTGTGTATCCACCTCCGACAGGGCCACCATCTCCAAGAACAAGCCCGTACACAGCCTTATGGTGTGTTGCCAAGCCTTCGGTGCCCGATCCAATCATTCAAGAAGCAATGAACTACGCTTGTGGGTCTGGGGCAGATTGTGACTCGATTCAACCGAGCGGGTCATGCTTTGAGCCCAACACATTGTTTGCACATGCTTCCTATGCCTTCAATAGTTACTGGCAGAGGACCAAAGTTGCTGGTGGCACTTGTTCCTTTGGAGGCACTGCCATGCTAGTCACCGTTGATCCTAGTAATTCCCTTAAATCACACATCAATATACTTCTAATTTGTGCTGCTTATCACGACATCGGACCTTTCATTATTATTATTATTATTTGTCTTTTCATTGTAATTAGTCTTCTTTTTTATATCCTTCGCAGGCTATGATGGCTGTCAATTTATGTACGCGTGATGAGATGAAGGCTATTCGATCTTCCGGGGACAACAGTGAACAGATAGCAAACCAGTCTCCGAGACAGTAGAGGCCAATCTCTCTCTCTCTCTCTCTCTCTCTGATGGTTCATTTCTAAATAAATTTATAGGGTCACTTTACGATCTGTCAAGGCATGAATTTTGTAAGTAGTGCTACTTAGGTGGGTCCCAGGTAGATTAGGCTTGGATTTCTGTTTCTTTTTAGGTTATCATCCTCGTCATGAAGTTCTTCTTTTTGTACAAGGGACCTCCCTCTATTTCTCCCGTGTGAGTTGTATTAACTCGAATAAAAATATAAAGAGGACGTGCAGTAATTCCAGCTGCATATTTTATTCATGTGATGGCACACGTGTGCACTATAGCATATTTGTAGAGCCATATTTATTTATTCTTGTGATCGGAATTCCTTCCTTGATGATAGACTATGATTATTAAACAAGGACAGGTCCCGTTAATCTACTCATAACCCACAGATTTAGTAATTGTTTCCGGTTGAAATTGTTTTAAAAATATATTTAGTTTTAAAAAATATTAAATTCATATTTTTCTTTGTGTCATTAAATTATTTTGAAGTGTTCGTGTTAAAAAATTTAAAAATAAATATTTTAATATATTTTTAAACAGATAAAATACTTCTAAAAATTACATAAAAAATAGATTATTGCACTCCTAGACAAATACTTACACTTGGTCAAAGTTTTATTTTGAATCGATTTAAAAATTTATCGAGATAAACTCGATCAATCTAGTTAGATTTATATAAAGTATGGTCAAGTTAATTATTTTTTTGATTCAGGATGTTAAAATTAACCGAGCAAATTCATAACCTATGTCTAGCCACTCAGAGATGGAAACGAAGTTCGCTACCTCTTGCTTTACAAGGGTTAATAGTTGGGTCTATTGACTAATAAAGAAATATCTTCTATTCAATGTCTTTCATTTCCTTTTTTTTAATAAAAGATAAAAAAAAAAAACATATTGGTTTATTAAGAACCGGGATAAAGTTTTCAATTAAAAGAAAATAAAAATTGTGCTAGGATTGTAACTATTTTTAATATAAAAATCAAAATCACAATTCACAGTGACCTTGATATTTTTTAATCAGCAGTAATATAATTATTATAAAATACTAATTTAATTTTTTAAAAATACCATACAAAATTATACTTCTTGACCTTAAAAAATAAATCTTTGTATTATTTTTTTTACAAAAAAATAAATTTATTCTACCAATTGAATGTGAAAATGTAAAAGATGGTTTTAATGTTTTGCATTGTTACAGAACATATATATATATATATATATATATATATATATATATAAATGTATTATTTATACTTTTTTATTTGAAAAGGAGTGGAAACTTGTATAAAAAGGTAAAGAGTGTCTAAGATGTGTTCTTCAAATTCATTATAAAAATTGAAAAGTTGAAAAACTAATTTTTTTAGTTTTTTCAGCGGAGAAGTATTAATGAAGTTTCAGTTTTTTTCTCCTGGCTATAGTTTTTTTTTAAATTAGAATCCTTGTTTTGAAATTAATGATTAAAGACTTGTCAAGATTAGTTTCCGGTTAATTAAACTGCGTGGACGCCCATTAATTAACGATTACCTCGTGGACAAGAACAGAAGCAAAACGACACTGGAGAGTGCTCCTGGTCAGAACGCACTATTGCCGTGTTGCGTGAGTTGCTGGCTGTCTCGCTTTACGTGACCGGCTTTAATAGTTTATACTAGCATCCTCTTGGTTTTACACGAGAATCATGTTTTGATGTTTTTGAAGTGAGTTGATATTTTATTGTTAAAAATAAACTTTAAAAAATAAAATAAAAATATTAATTTGATGTATTTTAAAATAAAAAAATATTTTAAAAATCAATTATTATTATAATATCAAACATGCTCTGGATAGATAGAGAAGCTCACATTACACTCAGACCGATCAAAAAAAATTTAAAACATGAAAAATAAAATTCTGGATGATACAAGCATTTGAAAAAACACTAAAAAAATCTGAAACTTTAGTTATTAATTAAACTGGGTTTAATAAGTTTATCTGATTTAAATAATACAAATAAAAAAATGCAATGACAATAGATGAACCGGTAAAAAAATTGACAACATAAAAAATGTAAAAAAAAAAAAACCAAGCCCACCTAGTTTAGCATGTAAAATCCATGAGCTAGTTGTGATATCGAGGTAATATCATCGAAAGCAAGTTGAATAAAATTATAAAGTTTGATTATAAAAAAATCTAATATTCAATGGTAAAATTAAAAATAAATAAAAAGCACAAAAAATATTTCCTGGTAAATCAAATGTTCAAGGATGAATTTGGAAAAATCAATTTAAAAAAACCTCAAAAAAAGATAAGAACCAACTCATGTTAGCCTGTAAAATCATGACCCCAATTACGAGTTTAGAAACAACACCATAAAAAACAAACATTAAAAACAACAAAGCAAAGTTATAAATTAATAAAATATTAAGGGATAAATTTGAAAAACACATGCAATAAAAAGTCTCTTCAAAACAAAAGAAATGACAGTTAAAAAAATAAGGATTGAATCTAGTACAAAAATAATTCAATATAAAATATTGATGAGTAAAATTGAAAACAAATTTCAATTAGAGCATGATAAAAACAAACAAATAAAAATCAGAAGAATTAAGATAAAAATTAAAATTTAAATAAAATCAAGTTAAATGATAATAGATGAAATTGAAAAAATAAATTAATATAAAAAATATAAAAATAATCTAAATAACAATCAAAATAATAATTATAATATTTTATGGAAAAAAATATTTGTACTTTCTAGTAATGAAAGCCAGCAATCGATTCAACCATGAAATATATTAAAATAATATATATTTTTTATTTTTTAAAATTAATTTTTAATGTTAACATGTTAATACAATCTAAAAATATTTAAAAAATAAAAAAAATAAAAAAATTAATTTTAATAAAAAAATACTGACTTAATTTTAAAATTTCACTTAATAGTTGCATACGGTGAAAAAAAAAAGAAAGAAAGAATTCATCCAATACATATCTCTTTTAAATAAAAAATTCAATCATTTCAAGATATCAGAGTAAGGATTGTTCTGCGAAGGGAATTAGGCTGCTGACTTTCTAGCTAAGGTTTTTTATAGAACAAAAAAAATCAATTCAGTATAGAATATAGATTCTTCAATACTTGGATAATCATAAGTGCACAAGAGTTTTTCACGTAAATGCTAGATCGACAAATTCATAATGGACAGCAATGATGAATGGACCACCCAAATTACCATATACCGTAGGACACCCAATCTCTCTCTTTTTGTCCATTTCCCTTCCCTCCATATTTCAATTCATCATTATCTATCTAATATCTACCTGTAAAAAACCTAACAAAACCAATCCCATCCCACGCCCCAATCCTCCAGTATTTCCCCTCTCCGCAACAACCACCGTCACGGTCACCACCACCACCACTAAATGGCGACAGAATTCGAAGACGGTTTTCCCGCCGAAAAACTCTTCAACCAAGGCTACTCCTACACATACGACGATGTCATTTTTCTCCCTCACTACATCGACTTCCCAACCGACGCCGTTAACCTCTCAACTAAACTCTCCCGCAATGTCCCCCTCTCTATCCCATGGGTTTCCTCTCCCATGGACACCGTCACTGAGTCCTACATGGCTTCAGCGATGGCGGCGCTCGGTGGAATTGGGATTGTTCACTCTAATGTAACACCGTCTGAGCAAGCTGATATGATCAGATCCGTCAAGTCACGCCGCGTGCCTATATTGTCGAGTCCAGTTTTTAAGGCGCCTGATTCACGGATTGCTGACGAGTTTGACAGCCATGATGTTCCTTTTGTTCTTGTCACTCAATCAGGTAATAAAATAAAAAGAATAAAAAAAAATAAATCACTTTTTTTTCGATAATTTTTTCTTTTTAAACGAAGAGGAAGTGCTTAGGATTTCTGTTGTTTCATATTGCTTAGGGACTCAGAAGACGAAGTTGCTGGGGTATGTTGCGAAGTCTGATTGGTTGGGTTTGAAAGATAAAGAAATTAAATTGGGGGAGGTCATGCGCACGGATGCGAACGTGTGCGTGCCGTGGGATTATGATTTGAGGCAGATTGATGGGAAGTTAAAAGAGGAAGGGCGTGATTTTGTGGTGGTGGAGGAGGGAGGAGAGGTGGTGGATGCGGTGACGAAGGAGGAGGTTGACAGGGTGAAGGGATATCCTAAGCTAGGGAAGGGAACGGTGGGGTCTGATGGGAGGTGGATGGTTGGGGCGGCGATTGGGACAAGGGATTCGGATAAGGAGAGGTTGGAGCAGTTGGTGAAAGCAGGGGTTGATGTTATTGTGCTGGATAGTTCACAAGGGAATTCTGTTTATCAGGTTGAGATGATTAAGTATGTGAAACAGACCTATCCGGAGCTAGATGTGATCGGTGGGAATGTGGTGACAATGAGTCAAGCACAGAATTTGATCAAGGCAGGTGTAGATGGGTTGAGAGTTGGTATGGGGTCTGGGTCCATATGCACCACACAAGAGGTTTGTGCAGTTGGGCGAGGACAGGTAAAGGACTTCTGTTAATGGTATCATGTTCTTACTTAGTTTGGATGCTGGCTGGTAGTACAACACCAACCATTTTACTTGAAAACATTATCTTTGTTGTTTTTAGTATGCGAGAATCTAAAAATGCCAATAGAAAAGGAGTTTCAGCACAACCTAGCATACGGATTTCTGTAACAGAGCACTGAACTCCAAAGTGAATGATTTCGTGTGAATAGTTAAGATAATTTGCACATCCCATCCTTTTCTCCACACTGAAAGTTGTTTTTCTTGCATTGCAACTTCCCAGGCAACTGCTGTTTACAAGGTTTCATCCATTGCCGCACAAAGTGGCATTCCTGTTATTGCAGATGGTGGCATTTCATTCTCAGGGCATATTGTCAAGGCCCTGGTGCTTGGGGCATCTACTGTAATGATGGGAAGCTTTTTAGCCGGAAGTACTGAAGCTCCTGGGGCTTATGAGTACGATGAGAAGGTACGCCATGGCTAAATGGCAATGAAAACTAGTCTTTTAGTTGGTTTCTTTAAGCATCTTTCTTGAAAGTGGGTTTTTTACAAGCTTCCTTTTCACACTTTTGTTCTTTTGGAATTATTTCCTTGAATTAAGAAGATTACGTATTAACAAAAAAGTAAAAGCAACCACTATCATCCCTGTGGCCAATCCAGTATTTCCTCTCCGATTTATCATTATCGATGTTTTTTCATTGGCGGAGGCAATAAAGCTGTGCAAGATTTTGGACAGGGAACTCAAAAATAACCTCGAAGTTTGAAACGTCATAAATAAAGGTTTTTCTAATTGTTAAGAAATCTTATTAGGAGACTATCTTGTCAAGATAATCTTCTGCAGCTGAGGCAATCCTCATCTTTTAACCTGTCCTAAGGAAATTGTATGCCTTAAAGGTAAGGTTGGTGTTCAGAATAGATAGCTAAGTGAACCTGAACATTACTAAAAAATGAAAAATTGTTGTTTGTGTGCATTTGTTAACATTGGTTAGCATTGGATTATTTGGGAATGCACTTATGAATTATAATGGACACTTGTTATGTTAGTAAGGCAGTCTCATGAACATGTCAGCTGATGTGTGTGCTTACTAATAGATGAATATTCAGACACTAATGCAGCATGCTTGTGATTTACGGTTTTATACCAGTAACATGCCAAATTATTTTGTGATCATTTTTATTCTTGCTTCATGACAAAATATGACTGGATACATTCATTGGCTCTAGATGCTGTTTCAATTCTGTGAATTCTAACAATTTTCCATACCAGAAAAAATGCCGTGTTAAAAAATATCGTGGCATGGGCTCCCTTGAAGCAATGACTAAAGGGAGTGATCAAAGATACCTGGGTGATACTGCTAAGCTAAAGATTGCTCAGGGAGTTGTAGGAGCAGTTGCTGATAAAGGTTCTGTTTTGAAGTTAGTACCTTACACTATGCAAGCAGTAAAGCAAGGGTTCCAGGATCTTGGTGCTTCGTCGTTGCAGTCTGCTCATGATTTGTTAAGGTCAAAGACACTTAGGCTTGAGGTATGGATGGCTTTCTTATACTTCTGGTATCAGGATAATTTGGTAGTTTTTGATGTGTGAAAATAATCTGTGACTCTGTGCTTGAAGCTAAAGTCTTTATCCATCAGAATATGTGTAAATATACGTTTTTTATAGCTTGCTGGTCGAACATTTGAAGTTAGCCTCCTATGTAGAGGCATAAACCATCTTAAATGATTAAAATCGCTACTACCATTGCAAATCAACCAAAACAGCTCTAGTACAGGGCAACGCATCAATAACATACTCTGAATTGTCAGGAGGGGGGGGGGGGGGGTCTATCTCCCAAGAGTGGGGCATTTACCTGGCGTATGGGGGGGGTATATGAAGGGATTAAGGGTAAGTGTTTTGATTCATTGGCAATAGGTCGTGTATCATACTTGCATCCCCAGGTCTCACATACTAGAAGTGGTTCATTATGCCCTTGATTGTCCGCTTATTACTCATGCTTGCTGAAGTCATGTGTGAACTTTGCTCTTTTATTTTTTGTCGATACGGTGTTTGACCTTATTCGTCTGGCTTGCTATAGGTACGGACAGCGGCAGCACAAGTTGAGGGTGGAGTTCATGGACTGACTTCACATGAGAAGAAAGCCTTTTGAATGGAACCCGTCCAGCATTTATTGCTACCGACAACGACCAGTTCTAAATTCCAAAGTGATATTTGAGTGCGAATAGCGTTTAATTGAACTGCACGAATCTTGAAGGAGCTTTGCCAATTTACATGGGCTCTGTTGTGAAAGTCATAGGCGGTTTCTGCTGGGAATACCTGAAGTGCCTTGATGATCTTTGCCTCTTGTTGCCAGGCATGAGAGCAATCACCTGCCTGTATTTTACCAGTTGTACTATTTAAGTGTAAGAGAATTTGATGGATTAGTTAAGCAATTTTGCGCTCTGGTCTTCAAACAAATAATTCCTTGTTTTTTTATGCATGGTGAGTGGACAAGAATTGTTTGTATACTTTTGATTTAGCAATCCACGTGGCAATGGTAGGCTGATATTTGAATGATCAAGGAAAAATTGAAAGGCGTGCTTTAAATCAAGTAGGTGTTATCTCCCAGCGTGGTTCCCAGATACATGCTACGGAGTGATATCAACGAAGCCTGGCCACAATCACATGCAGTGCCGGAGAAAAACATGAGCATTCATAAACAACAATGACTGATACCTTGCTGCTGGTTTGAGAAATTCAGAAAAGTAGGTAGGATTCACATGTTTCATAGCATTTGCTTATAATTCATCTAGAGAGATGGGTTCATTTATTATTGCCTTGACAACATTTCTCATCTCGTTTGAAGTGAATCCATCATCCTTCATGTAGAACGTGTGCAATAGTTTTATCATGTTCCAAAACAAATCCTTGCAGGGTCTAGGAATTATACTATCCTTTTCCTGCAAAACTAATTGAAGCAATTGTCTTCTCTGGCTGTCGATCAATCCTTTAAAATGTTCAATGGTCTCTTCTTCAGTTGAAGCACCACCGCTGTGAATCATGTACAATGAGATGGCATTCAATTTCCCTTCTTCAGATTCTCTCTGCAAAAAGCAAAACAAAGTTAGCAACCAAACAAGTAAATATCAGACATGAGACCGATAACATCTCATTTTATATCCCTTGAGAAGAACCATCCACCTTAAAGCTTCTCCAGTCATTGAGCAGACGCCCGCAAGTGCTCGTAACCTTGTATAGATTAAGCAATTCAGGATGTCCAGCAACCTCCTCTGAAAGCTTAGGCCCCACAAAATACAGAGCTGGAAGGACAATAGGCCCTAGGGCGAACGATACATGTGCAGTTGTCATATATTCATCAAGGGTTGGCACTGATTTGTTACTTGACCATTGTGCCTCTGTCAACGTGGATTTGAGCAAATCCAACCACTGTAATGCAAAACTGAACCGTCAAAAATTGTCTCGTTTCAATTTTGCTAATATGGTGGTAACAATATTATAATAATTCAGTAGGAATTCGTCTTACAATCTTGATAACATGGCTTTTCACATCGCGTCCTTGCCATCCGAAAGATTTTTCTCCTATCTCACTTATAGTGCTGTGAATTGCCGAATATATGATCTCAACTTCCTCAGAACAAAAATCAGCACTGCCATTGACATCCCACCTGCATTCCATTAGAAATAAATCATGATTTGAACAGAGGAGAATCATCTAGAAAGTGAAGAAACTGAAAGGGGAAACGAAACATACCTCTCAATCAATTCAATAAGGTTTACCAGTTCTTCTTCAGAACCACCAACATCAAAGAAGTCATCAACAACAGTAGTAAGCACACCATTTTTTGCCCATGACATGCGTGCATCAGATAGTTCTGGAGCGAAGAGAGTTGCTGCAGCAGAGAAGTAACAGTAGGCCTCCTTCTGCCTAGCAAACTTTAGCTTGTCCAGTCTCCTCTCTACAACCCACCTGTTTACATGACAGGTATCTTGCAATAAACAAGTAATACTTGAAGCGCCAAACAATTAACTAAATGCGCTGAGCTAGCTAATAATTTAGTCCGTGTCAAGGACATTTGGATCTTTGATTGAAAAATTTAAGAACTCCAATGAGATTGTGATCAAGGTAAAGTCGCAACACTAGTGATGAGTAGCTCCAGCAAAAGCTGCGATTCCATCTTGAAAAGTAAAAGAGACAAAGGGGGGTGAATGCAACAAAGCTAGCTTGGTGCTCAATATATCCTGCTCTCGATGTATATTCAATGAAGGCCACCAAGTCATGGTCCAAAGCTTGTGTAGAAAACGCACCTCTCGATATGTTTAAATTCTTCACGCTGTATTGATTGACAGATATTGAAGTCTTCTACAGCCAATTTGAGAAAATCCTGGTTACCAATAGTCGAACAACTATGACATGAAGAGTAAAAGTACAAGTAAGAACACATATATTTCACCAGTCAAATTAACAAATTTCTTCAACTAATCAAGATGTACCGATACGAAGTTTTCAAAATCCTCGTATCATCTGTAGCATAATGTTTAATTCTTCTTCTGATAGCTAAGCGTTGCAAATTTGCATGGTCAGGAAAATTGAGAGCATCATGCACCTGAAGTGGAGGAAAATACCTGAAGTTAGGAATTTCAATGGAACTGAAAAAGGCTGTTCTCAGGGATTTGACAATAAGGGGAAAAACAAAAGTACCTCTCCGATAATATTTTTACGAAGCCTATCTCCACAAAGTGAAACGTTGGATAATCCCTGTTTCAGGAAATAGCTTGTCCGAGAATTTTGTTTTTCCAGAAGTGATTCATCTGGATAACTTAGCTGCAGAGCTCTGTACAACTCTAAGGCAGCTCCCGAATCCTTCAAATATCCTCCCAGTGAATTAGAGAAATGATCTTCTGAAAATTGGTTTAGTGTATCTACACCAAATGTTAACCCTATTAAAGCTATACTGATTAAAACATCCTCAAAAATCCAAACATGAAATCTCCTATCTAAAGAAGATACCTAGAGAGACATCATATCCGTTCAAACGTAATATCCTAAATGCCAAAGCACAAGTGGCATTATCAGAAAATATCTCTTCCTCCCCCTGCAACCAAAATCTGTTTGTTTGCTAATGTCAAGGTTTAAAGTTACAACAATAGTATCTAATCATGGTATAATAAGTTAACCAGAACTTTAGTGAAGAGTTTTGTTAAAACATAGAGATGAATTCAGTTATCTAGAAAGTTGCTTGCATCTACAACACAGTGGTATTGCATTTGCAAAATGAAAATGGTACATTACCGGTATGTTTCGTCCAAAACAAATTTTCTTTCCTTCCTAAAATGCCGATCGATTCCCAACCTTTCAAGAGCATCAACCATAGAAAGACGAGCATATATATCCAAAGGATAAATGGTTGGAACTGAAGAAATCAATAGAAAGTCAATAACTAGATACCAGAGAGATGTGACGCTATAGATAGCACATTTAGAGTTACGTGGCTGGACCTGCATTCCCAAACTTCTGTAAGAGTGAACGAATATAATGGAGACACTCAGCATCTTGAATATGAATAAAGGCAGCTGCTGTGGTGGATGGTGAATTGAACAGTGATCCATTCTTTCTTTGATATTTCATGGCCATTTCCCAATCCTGTAATTTTCCAATTCCTTCCGAAACATATGCTAAGTAGGCTCTTCTTCCCTCCAAGTTCTTGCCACCGCCACTACATATATAGACTCCAAATGAAAACCAGGCCATTCCAATATGATGTATTACACTTTAGAAATGACAACGTATTTCTAACATTTGGGATCACTCCACAGGCTCCACGCATTTTATGGAAAATATTTATAGTGCACTTGTAGAATTTCAAGAAGTGAAACCTTGTTCTAGACCTTGCTCCTAGAGAGCAGTAAACAGCTCCATTAAGCAGAGCTGAGCCAGCCAACCCCAGTTTCAAGGCAGGGGCTGACTGAGCTTGAACAGTCTGATCCTTCCCAACTTGGCAAAGCCAATTTGTTCATTTTTGAAGTTTGGTATCATTCTTATGAAAAGAAGCTTTATGAACATAGACGTGGACCAAAATTGCAAATACGGAAGATAGAATTTCACCTTGTAAGCTCCAAAGCCCTCCTGTGGAGCATGGAATTTATATCTGTCGGCTTCAAAGGGAGGTTCAAATCCAAATCTTTGGCATATTCAATCATGCCAGGAAATATTATATCAAATCCAATTGGTTTATGTTGCTCGTTATCCGTAACTGAAGCGGAATTCAACTCAATAAATCGAAGGCCTGCAACAAGGGAGAGAGTATTTATCCAGCTCAAATATCTCATTGCTTAATCATGCAATTTGGTCACCTAAGAATAATTGCTAAACTCTTGCTATAACTTAAAACAGTACCTTTATTTATTTGTTCTTCACCGATACCCCATCGCTTCAATGCAAGGATGCACGCTAATGTAGATGAAAGAGCATCCTTAACTAATAATGGATTGCCATGAGGAAGACTCCAGGAGCCATCACCAAGTTGATTTTCCAAAATCCATTTTGTGCACTCTGGAAAACAAGGAGTTTCCGGACAATCTGGAGATGGGACCATTGCCACCCAAGCAGTGTCATATGAAGACACTGACAATTCAATCTTATCAAACATCTTCTTGATCCTTTCCTTAGTTCCATGAAAGTTCTGCATGATTAAAAATGGAAAATCAATGAGAGCAATGTTCAATCCTTTAATTTCTCATAGAATAGATGGAACAATTCCAAAGAGTTGCAGTATCAGGTACCAGACTGGTTGTCTTGAATTCTCCTGTGACTAATTTTGATGCAGGGTCTGTCAGGGTTGCTTCACAAAAGGAAGATTGGCCAAAGGGAAAGAAAGCCAAGTCAGGTTATTCATGATGAATTATAGAAAAATTACAGATTTGAGAATGCATCCAGGGGAAAAAAACCGCGAGTGCCAAATGAATGGTCGAAAAATAAAATCAAATAATCAACCTTGTTAGAATAATCAAATACCAATTATTAAGAACATAAAACAAAGTATGCTCTCTGTAATAGCACTTTCATTTCTTTCTTCCGAGTTCTAACCGACAATAACTCGATAACCAGAGATGACTGACGTTATTTCATTCCCCGGTAAGCATGCGTGCAATGTATAAATTCATAAAGATTTCAAATAAGACATAGTGAAACGAAATTCTACAACATAAGAAGCACAGCAACAGAATCAACAAAAATAAATAAAAAAAGAAATTTGAATGCATAGTTGCACTGTCCAGATAGCCAAAACCCCATAAAAGTTCAAGAAAGAGAACCTGATATAGAAGAAGGGCAGAACCAGGGACGAATGCAAGACATGACAGGTAGTTACCAAGAACTATTGCAACAGAGGCTCCTTTTACCCTTGCTAACAGTATTCAAGAATATACTCTAAACACAGACATAAGATAGAGACAAAGAGAGATTTAAATAGAGAGAGAACACGTCAGACACGAGTTCAGAAAACTGAAAAGGGGTAGTAGGTAGTAGGTAGCAGAAATGGAATCAAAGGGCAAGTAGATACGCTTCCATGTAAGGCACTGAAAAACAAAAGAATCTAGTTAATTAATAACAACATTCAGACCACGATTTATTTGTCTTAATTTCTCAAGATACAATTTGAGAATTCCTTCTCTTCTACTTATTGTATTTCTTCTCAATATCTTTATTCATACACGCACCATATATCTGTTACAAATACAGAATGGCATGACAGCTGGCATAACTAACAGCCTATCATGACAGTTATTATAATTGCAGCTAAGGCAATTAGAGTAAGTTACAAGTAGAAAAAGAGGTAAGTAATAAAATTCCTAACTAACAGAAATCCTAATCCTCACGTAACAAGCTCTTCTTCTCAGCTAACTTTCACATAACCAACTCTTCTTCTACCTTTGGTTTATCACCCCCCGCAAGTGAAAGGGTCTGGGACAAGGCACAACTGTGTTATGAGAAACAAGAACCTTGAGCTTGTGAGATGTTTAGTCAAAAGATTTGCTAGTTGTTCTTCAGTGGGAACAAAAAGTAACTGTAGTATTTTCCCTCTGAGAACTTGGTCACGAATGAAGTGTAGATTAATTTCTATATGTTTTGTTCGGGCATGAAATACAAAATTCTTGGCCATATGATAGGCACTGATTGTCACGACCCGATCCCCGGATCCATGACCGGCACATAGGCAAAGTTCCCCTCCAAGGTTCCATACCTATACGAACCCAAATTTACACACAAACTTATCCTAACTCAATTAGAGTTCAATGCAGCATTAATAACAAAATCAACTTCATAATATAATTGAATTGTCTTAATACAAGAGTTTATATAAGTTCAGAGTTTTGGAGCACTAACTAGACATAAAGGAAAGGTACAAAGTACAACCAAAAAGCAGGTTCTGAAGGTCCAACAAAATGACCTGCTATCAAGCTATAAGCCTGAAAAGGATAAATAATGAGATGGTGAGTTCAACAACTCAGTGAGTAGATAACGTTCAATATACACACACGAGGTAATACAGCAATGAGAAATATATATACAATTGGCTTTAGGTTCTTATGGAAGTGTTCTCAAATTGGCCATAACAAGAAGATCATATGGTAAAACTCGTCAGAAAATCAAAATGCAATGAGCATGAGGCTCCGTACTGTGGGATGATCAGTCCACACAGGTTGGTGACTCCCCCGACCAACTAGGGTTCAGATACGATGTGCACAAAGACTAACACTACCCTGTTAGCATGGGTATTCTGACTGACATACCATAGGTTCATAATCATAATCAAACAGACATATTCATATCTCAAGGCTCAACTCATGACATCAATCAAATGAGGAGCTATCAATTCAGAATTCAATTCAAAATATATACTGGTTCATATCAAGAATTCAGATTCAATAATTGATCATGCTTTATCAAAATAAGGATAATAATCAACATATATATTATCAAGAAGCATGATTCAATTCATATTAACAAATCAAATATTTATACTATTTCTCATGCATATGGAAAATTATTCACTCACCTGACTCAAAAGCAAACAGAAGCCAAAAGCAGACACCGAAGAAAATCCTACTGACGTCCCGCCGGTAGAATATCAGGATTATCTGAATATAAAGGAGACATATTTAAGAACGACTCGAAAGAACATTTAACCTATTTAATAAACTTAACTAATGATGTATTCCGTAACCCTATATGTTTTTGAACTAACTAATCAATTTTCTCAAAAACCCAAAATTTAACGGTTTTTCCGAAATCTAATCCATAATAAAACAACTAATAAAATTGGCAATAATTCACTAAATAACCCTTAATTATTCATCAAACTAATCTGCAAAAGCTAATATTACAGCTAGGGAATAATCTGTAATTTATCCAAATTTTTAGGGTCAAATTGTAATTTTGTCAAATTGGAGGACTAAATTGAAAGTGTTAAATTCTCTTATCTATACAGTAATTCTGTCCATAATTCATATGTTATTCTGTTCAGAATCTCGGAATAGGCTCCAGGGACCAATCTGCAAATTTTCCAAAGTTTGGGGACTAAACTGTAATTTTCCAAAATTGAGGGACCAAATTGAATTTTCATCATCTTCAACCTCCAATCCAGAATTTTAACAGATTACCTACTGTTCTTGCCAAATTTATAACTCAACATTCACCATTTACACAATTCATAACTCAAAATCATCACAATCTTCCATAATCAACTTATTAATCAATTACCCATAACAATCAACCTTATAACATTCAATTTAATTCATCAATTAAACCCAAAACACAAATTTTCAAAACCCTAACATTTATCAAAACCAAAATTAAAAGCTCAATAATACAAATTTATACATTTAACAACCTAAATCTTACATTTTTACTTATTTCCTCCAACTCCTTTCTATTTCCTTTCTAATTTCCCTCTTTTCTCTTCTTCTTCTTCTTTCTCCCTTCTCCCTTCTCCCTTCTCTCTCACGGTTTTTCACTCAAAATATTCAGATCTCTTCTTTTGTTTTTTTTCCTTCTATTTATATATATCATCTCTTATACAATTACTACAATACCCCTCATTTAATTTATTCCTACATCTAAGCATTCAAGGACTTTATTGTATTTTCCTACTCATTTATTCAAAACATCACACTGATATTGTCATACCAGAGTATAGGAACAATAGGGGTAGGAACACATAGTTCTTGCAGCAAGGCTTGGATCTAGATAATTTTTGTCATAGCCAGGACAAGACCTCTATACTCCGATTCTGCATTGCTGCGAGATACTAGTTTTTGCTTGGTAAAAGACCAAGAAATTAGATTGCCCCCTAGATAAATGAGATAGCCACTTGCAATTCGTCGATCGTCAGGTTGAGCACCCCAATCAGCATATGTGAAACTTTTTATTGTCAATTGATTTGATGAATTTAAAAGTAAGCCATCATGCATAGTCCCTCGTAGGTATCGAAATATTCTTTTGACAGAGAGCCAATGAGCTGAAGTTGGTTGTTGTTTAAACTGACATGCTTTATTAACAGTGAAAGCTATGTCAGGCCTTGTAATCGTGAGATATTGAAGTGCTCCCACTATACTGCGATAATGAGAAGCATCTTCTAGAGGCTCACCATCAAATTTAGATAAATTCTGTCCAACAACCCCAGGAGTTTTGACTAGTTTTGTATCAAAAATTGCTGTTCTATGCAGTAAATCGGAGACATATTTGGTTTGGCTGAGATATATAGAACCCTCATGGTAAGAGACTTCAATACCTAGGAAATAGGTCAGCCTCCCCAAATCTCGCAATGCAAACACAAAATTCAGTTTAGCAACAAGTGAAGCAACCTATGTAGGTGAGTTGCCAGTGATGAGGATATCATCTACATAGATGAGAACAATCAAAGTTGTAGATTCACCAAAGCATAGAAACATAGAGCTGTCAGTCATGAAGTTGCTGAACCCCCACTGTAAAAGGGCAGAACTGAGCCTTTAAAACCAAGCTCGTGGAGCTTGTTTCAAGCCATATAAAGCTTTCCTCAATCGACGAACTTTGGTAGGAAACTTGGTGTCCACGTAGCCAGAAGGTTGGGACATGTAGACTTGTTCCTCGAGCTCACCATTTAGGAAAGCATTGTGTACATCTTGTTGTCGTACTTCCCAATTAAAACTAAGAGCAATGCTTAGTATAATACGGATAGTTGTAGCTTTGACTACTGGGCTAAAATTCTCGAAATAATCAAGGTTAAGTGTTTGATGATATTCTTTTGCCACAAGTCTAGCTTTATACCTGTCAATACTCCCATCTAGCTTATGCTTCAATTTGTATACCCACTTGCAACCTATGATATTTACATCAGAAGGCTTGGCAACAAGATCCCATGTGTGGTTTCGATGAAGAGCTGCAATCTCTTGATCCATTACTTGAGTCCAATGTGGATCTTTTAGAGCTTGACTGAGTGTATATGGTTCGAATATCTTCACAACAGCTAGATTAAGAATGACCTTCTTTTTAGTTATACCACTCATCAACCTTGTTATCATGCGTGGACCTGGACTTGACTCAGGAGGTTGATCATTATGACCAGATTCAGGAGAAGAATGAAAGATTGGGGAGGTTGCAGATTCACTCAAAGAAAGAGAATATGCATTTATGGGAATGACATCAATGGACATTGAGGTATGTTTATCAATAGGGCAGTAAGGCAAACAACTAGAGGAGGATAGTATTGCAGGGGGGAAACTTGCTAAGGAAACATCATCAGTCTGAGGTAGAGGAAGGTTTTTATTGAAATGGAATTGTGTTTCATAAAAAAACAACATAAGGTGTGACATAGACTCGTCCAGTGAGATAATCAAGGCACAAATAACCTTTGTTGTTGAGGTTATAACCAAGAAATATACATTGAACCGACCGATATTGTAGTTTATGGTTGTTATAAGGGCGAATGAAAGGATAACATAGGCAACCAAATACTCTGAAGGACTTGTAATCAAGAGTTTATGAAACAAAGTTAGATAAGGTGAATCATTGTTGAGTACCTTGCTTGGCATTCTATTAATGAGGAATGTTGCTGATTGAAATGCATACTACTAGAACTTCATTGGCAAAGAAGCATGAGTTAGCAAGGCCAATCCAGTCTCTACAACATGTCTATGCTTCCTCTCAACTCTCCCATTTTGAGCTGAATTATAAGGGCAGGAAAAACAATGCACAATACCAGCATGTTGAAGAAAGGTTATGAAGGATTTGAACTCACCCCCATTGCCAGACTGCATATATTTTATACTGTCATCAAATTGATTCTCCACTTGAAGTTTGAATTGTTTAAACATTAGAAGAGCTTGGTCCTTTGTGTGTAAAGGGTAAAACCACGTGTATCGTGAGAAATCATCCAATAACAGGATAAAATACTTAGCACTAGATGTGGAATTGATTGAGGCAGGCCCCCAGATGTCCATATGAATCAATTCCAACAGTTTGGAAGCACGAGAGAAGGAGAGACGAGTAGGCAATCTGTGACTTTTCGCAAGTTGACAGGAAAAACATATAGTCGAGCAACTAACAACTTTATTATTTTCATAGGAAACATTACAGCTTTGTAATATTTGGACTACAACATCAGTGACAGCATGACCTAGTCTGTGATGCCATATTTTCATTTTATTATGAGTAGATCTGGAGCTTAGAGAATGAAAAACAGAGAAATTTTTAATGCCAACATATGTCATTTACTTGTTGTTCAGTGCTGGAAACCTGTAAAGTCCATTCTCAAGTCTGCCTTGTGCCAGTATCTTTTTCGTATGCAGATCCTTCACAAAGAAACTATTAGACCGAAATTCAATCAAAACATTATTATATAAGCAGAACTTGGCAACACCTACAAGTTTGTTGAGATGAATGGAACATGAAACACCTTTCTGAGTTGAAATGATCGTGAGTTAAAGACTAGACGATGGGAACCAGTGTTGGAAATGGATAAGTACTAACCATTACCAACTGTGACCTTATATGTGCCTGTGTATGGAGTAGAGTTGGTTAGATTCTCCACATTCTGAGTCAGGTGATGACGTGCTCCAAAATCAAGGTACCAATTGTCATCTGCAAGATTATTAGAGGAGGCAACCATAATAGGTATATTGTTTTGATTTCTGAAATTCATATTCAAAGAGTTAGTATCACTGTTTGAAGAGTTTTAATAGGAGATATCAAATCTGTGATAGCAGACGTGTACTATATGGCCAAATTTGCCACATACCTAACATTGTGGCTTCTCTGAACTAAATGAATTATGTCTTCCATTCTGTGTGTATCTGCCCCCACGACCATGACCTCTATAGTTGTAATTGCTGGCATTTGGAGTGTAGCTTATATAGCTTTGCCCTCTACTGCCATTATATTTCCTTTCACCACCCCTGTTATTAGAGGAAGAGGCATAATTGGCTGTCATTGTTGAAATTTGATCTATTGAGCTTTGTTGCTCAAGTCAATTTTCAAATGCTAAAAGCATATTATGAATAGTTTCAACTGAGATTTTATCATCTCTAATGTTGATAGCAGTTATTACTGCATTATAGTCAGATCCAAGTCCTCCAAGTAGATTCATGACTTGATCTTGTTCTAATACAGGTTCTCCAATGGCTGCTAGACTGTCTGTAGCTCCTTTAACCTTCATAATGTAGTCTATCATAGATAGAGATCCTTTCTTTGTGGATTGCAGTTCAAGCTTTAGTTGCATTATTCTGGCTCTTGAAGAGGAAGAGAAGGTTTTCTCCAATGCATTCCAAGCAGACTGAGAAGTAGTGTGTCCAATGATTTGTGCCATGATAGCTGGTGTGAGAGACGAGTAGATCCAGCCGAGGATTGTGCGATATTGTCTCCTCCAAGCAATAAAAGCTGGATTGATTACACCTGCACTAAATTCCTTCTTTGGACAGACAAAGGTACCATCTATGAAGTCCTCAAAACCATTAGCAAAAACAATATTATCAATTTGAGATTTCCACAAAACATAATTGGTTCGATCAAGTTTTACTGGTAATGCATGGTTGAGCTGCTGATAAGATGAAGTAAGTGCCATTATTGTGGTTTGCCCAGATCCAAGAGGACTAGAGGTTGAGGAGGACTGACTTGAAGCAGAAGTCATGGCTGGATCGAAGAAAAGAAAGAAGTTTCTTCTTTGTTGCTCTGATATCAAGATACAATTTGAGAATTCCTTCTCTTCTACTGATTGTATTTCTTCTCAATATCTATATACATGCACGCACCATGTATATATATAGTCTATTACAAATGCAGACTGGCATGACAGCTGGCACAACTAACAGCCTGTTATGATAGTTATTATAACTGTAGCTAAGGCAGTTAGAGTCAGTTACAAGGAGAAGAAGAGGTAATTAATAGAATTCCTAACTAACAGAAATCCTGATCCTCACGCAACCAGCTCTTCTTCTCAGCTAACTCTCACGCAACCAACTCTTCTTCTACCTTTGGTTATCAACAGCCTGTTATCTCTCTCTAGAAATTGAAAGATTTTTTGTGCTTGTTATCTCTTCCATGATCAGATATATTTGGTTTTACTTTATAAAAAGATTTAATAGACAGGCCAAGCCACCTTCATTGGATATGATATGAGTAATCTATTACCTTCCTTTTAAGACCTGGACTTGTAAAATCATTACTGCAACTACCCTTACTTTACTTTTCCTCTTTTTTATCTCCTCTGTCTTTTAGGTTGTTTCTTCGGTGTCACTTTATATTTGTTTTAGAGTGGGGAATCCCCGATTACTATGGACATGGCCACTTCTGAAAGTCTCGAGTGTTTAACCCACCAATTGACTCGCTTGCTACTTTCCACGGCTCATTGGGACACGAGTGCCGTAGAATGCTGTCATAACAAAAACCCGACTGCCTAGTCTCAGACCAAAAATCCATGAGTTGGGTTTAAGCTGGTCCCACATTGCTAAACATCGTTTTTGTAAAGAGCAAGGAACATAATAATAATAATAAAAAAACTAATAGATTTAAAGGTGTAGCCAATAAATTGTTAATTAAAAACATCATATTAAAATAAAATAAAAATTGTCTGGAATAGGACTAGTTTCTTAACCGCGCTTGAATCACTTTTTTTTTACATAACAAAGTAATATAAAAATCTTTTAAATATTATCATTTAACTTGGAACAACTATTAAACTTGAAAAATATTAACTTAATTTATTGTTTAGATTAGGTTTTAAATTAAATCATGTTTGGTTGCATCGGCACAACCTTATTTATTATGTAGATACGAAGGGAAAAGATCAAATAAAAAAATAAACATGTCATATACACTATTATCAACCCGCAAAACCTACAACCCAGGGTCACTTACTTTGTTGGGTTGAATTTTTCTTATTATATGATAAAAAATACAAAAACCAATTCATAATCAACCTAGAACTAAATAATAAAATTAATAAAAAATCAACATCAAATGATGAGATTGAAAAAATAAAAACAAAAGATACAAAAAAGCTAGAGAAAAAAAAAACAAAGGGCCAATTAAAAAAAATCATGGGTATATTATCAAATTCAATACAACAATTTAACTTGTAAAATCCCAACTTGATTCTCTACTTGACCAGGGATTTCAACTTAATCGCGTGAGAGATCAAAAAAATATTGTTCACACCACATTTTAATACTCATTCATTGTTTATTTTTTCATTTTAGCTTTCTTGATGCTTTGTTAAATATTCCAACGTTAAATTAATGTTTATTTTTACAAAACCAGGTTTTAATTTTTTATTAAAAAATAAATTGATAGATGATTGACCGGAATTTACATAAAAGGAAGAAACAAAACTCTTTTCCACAAAAGGTAGGTAAAAGCCACGTCTCATCCCTAAAGTTTCAATTTTTGCATATTTTACCTTATTACATTTTAATCATAAATTTTATTTTTTTTCATGTTGTAGTCCTTGAAAATTAAGGAAAAAAAAAAAGCAAATCACTAAAAATTATAAGTAGAGAGAAAACTTTTAGGTTGCTGAAATTTGTCTACCAATAACTTTGATTTCGGTATTTATAGATTTGACGTTAAGATAAGGATTTAATAGAAATGATTTTCACATTTAAAGGAGAAAAAAAGGTAAATTAGGGTTAATCTCTGTGTAGAACAAATTGAATAAAATTATCAAACTCAATTATAAAAAAATCTAATATTCAATAGTGAAATCAATAATAAAATAAAATAAAATAAATCAATAAAAAAATAAATTTATGTCGACCTGGATTAAGGTGCCAATCAAGTATAAAAGAAAAAAAAACATGAAAAACAATTCCTAGTAAATCAGATGTTCAAGGAAGAATCTAAAAAAAATCAATTAAAAAAAACCTTCAAAAAAGACCAAAGTCAACCTGTGCTAGCCTTTAAAACCCGTGATCCCGATTATGAGTCCAAGAACAACACCATAAAAAAATAAATATTAAAAACAACAAAGCAAAATTATAAATCAATAAAATATTAGGGGATGAAATTGAAAAAAAATATAATAAAAAATCTCTTTGAAACAAAAGAAATGCAGTTAAAAAAATGAGGATTGAATTTAGAACAAAAATAATTTGATATAAAATATTAAGGGGTGAAATTAAAAACAAATTTAAATTAGAGCATGATAAAAACAAACAAATAAAAATGAAAAGAATTAAGACAAAAATTGAAATTTTAATACAACCAAGCTAAATGAAAAATTGAAAAAACAGATTAATCAAAAAAGTATAAAAATAATCCAAATAACAATCAAAACAATAATGAAAAAAATTTATGAAAAAAAAATGAAATGATATTTGTATTATTTGGTAAGGAAGAAAAAAGAAAAAAGAAAAAACAAATCAACTAGAGCTAAGCAATTGATTCAACCACTACATGCGTGGTGGGTGATGTTGGAAAAATCTCGGTGAGAAGTTTAGAGCGTGTTTGAGAGTATGATTGTTGTTGTTTTTTAAAGTGATTTTCACTCTGAAATATATCAAAATAATATATTTTTTTATTTTTTAAAAATTATTTTTGACATCAACACTTCAAAATAATCTAAAAATATATTAATTTAAAACAAAAAATAATATATTTTTAAAACACAAAAATAAAAAAACCTTTTCCCTGAATGTGATGTCTAGACTCAGGCAATAAACAACGATGCATGGCCTGGCTGAAGGGAGTAGGTGCCGTCCATATGCGTGTTAATTATAGAAAAGCCTGACTTAAAATTCAAAATAATAAAAAGAAATAACTATAAAAACATCAAGTGAACCAAGGGCCTTAACTTACAGTGAAAAAACGAAAAAAATATATATATTTTGGGGTTTTTGATTTTTTTTTGAAAAAACGTGGAGAATTAGAAAAATGCGTTTTCAAGAAATAATTTTTATTTTCAGTTAATAAATGCCTCTCTTTAATTTTATATTTCCAAGAATTGTTTTTCTATAAAAATGAAAAATCTTCCATCAAACCTTTTTTTTTTTTTTTTTTAAATGCTCTAGCACATTTAACTTAGCTTTATGGCAACAAGTTTTTTGAAGAACGCAAAATGGTCACGTTTCTGGCAAGGAATAACGCGACACCTGTCCAAACTGTAAAGGAGTTAATTACCTATCTCTATTAAATTACTTTCAAAGCACCATTTGTGTGTTAGCCTTCCATTCCATGGCTTTAATGTTGTCGTCCCAGAATAAAGAGCTGTCGTCCTAGAAAAAGAAGCAAATTTCCATTAATAACAAGGTCACGACATTCATTCATGTTTTCTTGAAAATGTTATAAAGGTTATTTTTATTTGAAAATATATTAAAATAATATTTTTTATTTTTTAAAATTAATTTTTGATATTTACACGTAAAAACAATATAAAAATATAAGAACATTAATAACAAGGTCACGAAGGAGGAGGTTGACAGGGTGAAGGGATATCCTAAGTTAGGGAAGGGAACGGTGGGGTCTGACGGGAGGTGGATGGTTGTGGCGGCGATTGGGACAAGGGAGTCGGATAAGGAGAGGCTGGAGCGGTTGGTGAAAGCAGGGGTTGATGTTATTGTGCTGGATAGTTCACAAGGGAATTCTGTTTATCAGGTCGAGATGATTAAGTATGTGAAACAGACCTATCCGGAGCTGGATGTGATCGGTGGGAATGTGGTGACAATGAGTCAAGCACAGAATTTGATCAAGGCGTGTAGATGGGTTGAGAGTTGGTATGGGGTCTGGGTCCATATGCACCACACAAGAGGTTTGTGCAGTTGGTCGAGGACAGGTAAAGGACTTCATCTGTTAATGGTATCATGTTCTTACTTCGTTTGGATGCTGGCTGGTAGTACAACACCAACCATTTTACTTGAAAACATTATCTTTGTTGTTATTAGTATGCAAGAATCTAAAAATGCCAAGAGAAAAGGAGTTCCAGCACAACCTTGCATATGGATTTCTGTAACAGAGCACTGAACTCCAAAGTGAATGATTTCGTGTGAATAGTTAGGATAATTTGCACATCCCATCCTTTTCTCCACACTGAAAGTTGTTTTTCTTGCATTGCAACTTCCCAGGCAACTGCTGTTTACAAGGTTTCATCCATTGCCGCACAAAGTGGCATTCCTGTTATTGCAGATGGTGGTATTTCATTCTCAGGGCATATTGTCAAGGCCCTGGTGCATGGGGCGTCTACTGTAATGATGGGAAGCTTTTTAGCCGGAAGTACTGAAGCTCCTGGGGCTTATGAGTACGATTAGAAGGTACGCCATGGCTAAATGGCAATGAAAACTAGTCTTTTAGGTGGTTTCTTCAAGCATCTTTCTTGAAAGTGGGTTTTTTACAAACTTCCTTTTCACACTTTTGTTCGTTTGGAATTATTTCCTTGAATTAAGAAGATTACGTATTAACAAAAAAGTAAAAGCAACCACTATCATCCCTGTGGCCAATCCAGTATTTCCTCTCCGATTTATCATTATCGATGTTTTTTCATTGGCGGAGGCAATAAAGCTGTGCAAGATTTTGGACAGGGAACTCAAAAATAACCTCGAAGTTTGAAACTTCATAAATAAAGGTTTTTCTAATTGTTAAGAAATCTTATTAGGAGACTATCTTGTCAAGATAATCTTCTGTAGCTGAGGTAATCCTCATCTTTTAACCTGTCCTTTTACGGAAATTGTATGCCTTAAAGGTAAGGTTGGTGTTCAGAATAGATAGCTAAGTGAACCTGAACATTACTAAAAAATGAAAAATTGTTGTTTGTGTGCATTTGTTAACATTGGTTAGCATTGGATTATTTGGGAATGCACTTATGAATTATAATGGACATAACATGTTATGTTAGTAAGGCAGTCTCATGAACATGTCAGCTGATGTGTGTACTTAATAATATATGAATATTCAGACACTAATGCAGCATGCTTGTGATTTACGGTTTTATACCAGTAACATGCCAAATTATTTTGTGATCATTTTTATTCTTGCTTAATGACAAAATATGACTGGATACATTCATTGGCTCTAGATGCAGTTTCAATTCTGCGAATTCTAACAATTTTCCATACCAGAAAAAATGCCGGGTTAAAAAATATCGTGGCATTGGCTCCCTTGAAGCAATGACTAAAGGGAGTGATCAAAGATACCTGGGTGATACTGCTAAGCTAAAGATTGCTCAGGGAGTTGTAGGAGCAGTTGCTGATAAAGGTTCTGTTTTGAAGTTAGTACCTTACACTATGCAAGCAGTAAAGCAAGGGTTCCAGGATCTTGGTGCTTCCTCGTTGCACTCTGCTCATGATTTGTTAAGGTCAAAGACACTTAGGCTTGGGGTACGGATGGCTTTCTTATACTTCTGGTATCGGGATAATTTGGTAGTTTTTGATGTGTGAAAATAATCTGTGACTCTGTGCTTGAAGCTAAAGTCTTTATCCATCAGAATATGTGTAAATATACGTTTTTTATAGCTTGCTGGTCGAACATTTGAAGTTAGCCTCCTATGTAGAGGCATAAACCATCCTAAATGATTAAAATCGCTACTACCATTGCAAATCAACCAAAACAGCTCTAGTACAGGGCAACGCATCAATAACATAATCTGAATTGTCAGGAGGGCCAGGGGGGGTGTATATGAAGGGATTAAGGGTAAGTGTTTTGATTCATTGGCAATAGGTCGTGTATCATACTTGCATCCCCAGGTCTCACATACTAGAAGTGGTTCATCATGCCCTTGATTGTCCGCTTATTACTCATGCTTGCTGAAGTCATGTGTGAACTTTGCTCTTTTATTTTTTGTCGATACGGTGTTTGACCTTATTCCTCTGGCTTGCTATAGGTACGGACAGCAGCAGCCCAAGTTGAGGGTGGAGTTCATGGACTGACTTCACATGAGAAGAAAGCCTTTTGAATGGAACCCGTCCAGTATTTATTGCTACTGACAACGACCAGTTCTAAATTCCAAAGTGATATTTGAGTGCGAGTAGCGTTTAATTGAACTGCACGAATCTTGAAGGAGCTTTGCCAATTTTACATGGGCTCTTGTGAAAGTCATAGGCGGTTTCTGCTGGGAATACCAGAAGTGCCTTGATGATCTTTGCCTCTTGTTGCCAGGCATGAGAGCAATCACCTGCCTGTATTTTACCAGTTGTACTATTTAAGTGTAAGAGAATTTGATGGATTAGTTAAGCAATTTTGCACTCCGGTCTTCAAACAAACAATTCCTTGTTTTTTTATGTATGGTGAGTGGACAAGAATTGTTTGTATACTTTTGATTTAGCAATCCACGTGGCAATGGTAGGCTGATATTTGAATGATCAAGGAAAAATTGAAAGGCGTGCTTTAAATCTAGGTGTTTTCTAAAGTCTGGAGGCTCCTCTTCTTTTTTTTTCCCTAGCAAGAAGAGCTTGGTTCGGCCCCTGATGGTGCGTTCTTGCATGTTTAGCTAGATTCTAGTGGCAGCAGCTCTTTGTTATCTCCCAGCGTGGTTCCCAGATACATGCTACGGAGTGATATCAACGAAGCCTGGCCACAATCACATGCAGTGCCGGAGAAAAACATGAGCATTCATAAACAACAATGACTGATACCTTGCTGCTGGTTTGAGAAATTCAGAAAAGTAGGTAGGATTCACATGTTTCATAGCATTTGCTTATAATTCATCTAGAGAGATGGGTTCATTTATTATTGCCTTGACAACATTTCTCATCTCGTTTGAAGTGAATCCATCATCCTTCATGTAGAACGTGTGCAATAATTTTATCATGTTCCAAAACAAATCCTTGCAGGGTCTAGGAATTATACTATCCTTTTCCTGCAAAACTAATTGAAGCAATTGTCTTCTCTGGCTGTCGATCAATCCTTTAAAATGTTCGATGGCCTCTTCTTCAGTTGAAGCACCACCGCTGTGAATCATGTACAATGAGACGGCATTCAATTTCCCTTCTTCAGATTCTCTCTGCAAAAAGCAAAACATAGTTAGCAACCAAACAAGTAAATATCAGACATGAGACCGATAACATCTCATTTTATATCCCTTGAGAAGAACCATCCACCTTAAAGCTTCTCCAGTCATTGAGCAGACGCCCGCAAGTGCTCGTAACCTTGTATAGATTAAGCAATTCAGGATGTCCAGCAACCTCCTCTGAAAGCTTAGGCCCCACAAAATACAGAGCTGGAAGGACAATAGGCCCTAGAGCGAACGATACATGTGCAGTTGTCATATATTCATCAAGGGTCGGCACTGATTTGTTACTTGACCATTGTGCTTCTGTCAACATGGATTTGAGCAAATCCAACCACTGTAATGCAAAACTGAACCATCAAAAAAAGTCTCTTTCCAATTTTGCTGATATGATGGTAACAATATTATAATAATTCAGTAGGAATTCGTCTTACAATCTTGATAACCTGACTTTTCACATCGCGTCCTTGCCATCCGAAAGATTTGTCTCCTATCTCACTTATAGTGCTGTGAATTGCCGAATATATGATCTCAACTTCCTCAGAACAAAAATCAGCACTGCCATTGACATCCCACCTGCATTCCATTAGAAATAAATCATGATTTGAACAGAGGAGAATCATCTAGAAAGTGAAGAAACTGAAAGGGGAAACCAAACATACCTCTCAATCAATTCAATAAGGTTTACCAGTTCTTCTTCAGAACCACCAACATCAAAGAAGTCATCAACAACAGTAGTAAGCACACCATTTTTTGCCCATGACATGCGTGCATCAGATAGTTCTGGAGCGAAGAGAGTTGCTGCAGCAGAGAAGTAACAGTAGGCCTCCTTCTGCCTAGCAAACTTTAGCTTGTCCAGTCTCCTCTCTACAACCCACCTGTTTACATGACAGGTATCTTGCAATAAACAAGTAATATTTGAAGTGCCAAACAATTAACTAAATGCGCTGAGCTAGCTAATAATTTAGTCCGTGTCAAGGACATTTGGATCTTTGATTGAAAAATTTAAGAACTCCAATGAGATTGAGATCAAGGTAAAGTCGCAACACTAGTGATGAGTAGCTCCAGCAAAAGCTGCGATTCCATCTTGAAAAGTAAAAGAGACAAAGGGGGGTGAATGCAACAAAGCTAGCTTGGTGCTCAATATATCCTGCTCTCGATGTATATTCAATGAAGGCCACCAAGTCATGGTCCAAAGCTTGTGTAGAAAACGCACCTCTCGATATGTTTAAATTCTTCACGCTGTATTGATTGGCAGATATTGAAGTCTTCTACAGCCAATTTGAGAAAATCCTGGTTACCAATAGTCGAACAACTATGACATGAAGAGTAAAAGTACAAGTAAGAACACATATATTTCACCAGTCAAATTAACAAATTTCTTCAACTAATCAAGATGTACCGATACGAAGTTTTCAAAATCCTCGTATCATCTGTAGCATAATGTTTAATTCTTCTTCTGATAGCTAAGCGTTGCAAATTTGCATGGTCAGAAAAATTGAGAGCATCATGCACCTGAAGTGGAGGAAAATACCTGAAGTTAGGAATTTCAATGGAACTGAAAAAGGCTGTTCTCAGGGATTTGACAATAAGGGGAAAAACAAAAGTACCTCTCCGATAATATTTTTACGAAGCCTATCTCCACAAAGTGAAACGTTGGATAATCCCTGTTTCAGGAAATAGCTTGTCCGAGAATTTTGTTTTTCCAGAAGTGATTCATCTGGATAACTTAGCTGCAGAGCTCTGTACAACTCTAAGGCAGCTCCCGAATCCTTCAAATATCCTCCCAGTGAATTAGAGAAATGATCTTCTGAAAATTGGTTTAGTGTATCTACACCAAATGTTAACCCTATTAAAGCTATACTGATTAAAACATCCTCAAAAATCCAAACATGAAATCTCCTATCTAAAGAAGATACCTAGAGAGACATCATATCCGTTCAAACGTAATATCCTAAATGCCAAAGCACAAGTGGCATTATCAGAAAATATCTCTTCCTCCCCCTGCAACCAAAATCTGTTTGTTTGCTAATGTCAAGGTTTAAAGTTACAACAATAGTATCTAATCATGGTATAATAAGTTAACCAGAACTTTAGTGAAGAGTTTTGTTAAAACATAGAGATGAATTCAGTTATCTAGAAAGTTGCTTGCATCTACAACACAGTGGTATTGCATTTGCAAAATGAAAATGGTACATTACCGGTATGTTTCGTCCAAAACAAATTTTCTTTCCTTCCTAAAATGCCGATCGATTCCCAACCTTTCAAGAGCATCAACCATAGAAAGACGAGCATATATATCCAAAGGATAAATGGTTGGAACTGAAGAAATCAATAGAAAGTCAATAACTAGATACCAGAGAGATGTGACGCTATAGATAGCACATTTAGAGTTACGTGGCTGGACCTGCATTCCCAAACTTCTGTAAGAGTGAACGAATATAATGGAGACACTCAGCATCTTGAATATGAATAAAGGCAGCTGCTGTGGTGGATGGTGAATTGAACAGTGATCCATTCTTTCTTTGATATTTCATGGCCATTTCCCAATCCTGTAATTTTCCAATTCCTTCCGAAACATATGCTAAGTAGGCTCTTCTTCCCTCCAAGTTCTTGCCACCGCCACTACATATATAGACTCCAAATGAAAACCAGGCCATTCCAATATGATGTATTACACTTTAGAAATGACAACGTATTTCTAACATTTGGGATCACTCCACAGGCTCCACGCATTTTTTGGAAAATATTTATAGTGCACTTGTAGAATTTCAAGAAGTGAAACCTTGTTCTAGACCTTGCTCCTAGAGAGCAGTACACAGCTCTATTAAGCAGAGCTGAGCCAGCCAACCCCAGTTTCAAGGCAGGGGCTGACTGAGCTTGAACAGTCTGATCCTTCCCAACTTGGCAAAGCCAATTTGTTCATTTTTGAAGTCTGGTATCATTCTTTTGAAAAGAAGCTTTATGAACATAGACGTGGACCAAAATTGCAAATACGGAAGATAGAATTTCACCTTGTAAGCTCCAAAGCCCTCCTGTGGAGCATGGAATTTATATCTGTCGGCTTCAAAGGGAGGTTCAAATCCAAATCTTTGGCATATTCAATCATGCCAGGAAATATTATATCAAATCCAATTGGTTTATGTTGCTCGTTATCCGTAACTGAAGCGGAATTCAACTCAATAAATCGAAGGCCTGCAACAAGGGAGAGAGTATTTATCCAGCTCAAATATCTCATTGCTTAATCATGCAATTTGGTCACCTAAGAATAATTGCTAAACACTTGCTATAACTTAAAACAGTACCTTTATTTATTTGTTCTTCACCGATACCCCATCGCTTCAATGCAAGGATGCACGCTAATGTAGATGAAAGAGCATCCTTAACTAATAATGGATTGCCATGAGGAAGACTCCAGGAGCCATCACCAAGTTGATTTTCCAAAATCCATTTTGTGCACTCTGGAAAACAAGGAGTTTCCGGACAATCTGGAGATGGGACCATTGCCACCCAAGCAGTGTCATATGAAGACACTGACAATTCAATCTTATCAAACATCTTCTTGATCCTTTCCTTAGTTCCATGAAAGTTCTGCATGATTAAAAATGGAAAATCAATGAGAGCAATGTTCAATCCTTTAATTTCTCATAGAATAGATGGAACAATTCCAAAGAGTTGCAGTATCAGGTACCAGACTGGTTATCTTGAATTCTCCTGTGACTAATTTTGATGCAGGGTCTGTCAAGGTTGCTTCACAAAAGGAAGATTGGCCAAAGGGAAAGAAAGCCAAGTCAGGTTATTCATGATGAATTATAGAAAAATTACAGATTTGAGAATGCATCCTGGGGAGAAAAACCGCGAGTGCCAAATGAATGGTCGAAAAATAAAATCAAATAATCAACCTTGTTAGAATAATCAAATACCAATTATTAAGAACATAAAACAAAGCATGCTCTCTGTAATAACACTTTCATTTCTTTCTTCCGAGTTCTAACCGACAATAACTCGATAACCAGAGATGACTGACGTTATTTCATTCCCCGGTAAGCATGCGTGCAATGTATAAATTCATAAAGATTTCAAATAAGACATAGTGAAACGAAATTCTACAACATAAGAAGCACAGCAACAGAATCAACAAAAAAAAAAAAAAAGAAATTTGAATGCATAGTTGCACTGTCCAGATAGCCAAAACCCCATAAAAGTTCAAGAAAGAGAACCTGATATAGAAGAAGGGCAGAACCAGGGACGACTGCAAGACATGACAGGTAGTTACCAAGAACTATTGCAACAGAGGCTCCTTTTACCCTTGCTAACAGTATTCAAGAATATACTCTAAACACAGACATAAGATAGAGACAGAGAGATTTAAATAGAGAGAGAACACGTCAGACACGAGTTCAGAAAACTGAAAAGGGGTAGCAGGTAGCAGAAATGGAATCAAAGGGCAAGTAGATACGCTTCCATGTAAGGCACTGAAAAACAAAAGAATCTAGTTAATTAATAACAACATTCAGACCACGATTTATTTGTCTTAATTTCTCACAGCCTGTTATCTCTCTCTAGAAATGGAAAGTTTTCTGGTGCTTGTTATCTCTTCCATGATCATATATATTTGGTTTTACTTTATAAAGCGATTTAATACACAGGCCAGGCCACCTTCATTGGATATGATATGAGTAATCTATTGCCTTCTTTTTAAGACCTGGACTTGTAAAATCATTACTGCAACTACCTTTACTTTACTTTTCCTCTTTTTTATCTCCTCTCTCTCTTTTGGGTTGTTTCTTCGGTGTCTCTTTATATTTGTTTTTGGAGTGGGGAATCCCCGATTACTATGGACATGACCACTTCTGAAAGTCTCGACTCACGAGTGTTTAACCCACCAACTGGCTGGCTTGCTACTTCCCACGGCTCATTGGGACACGAGTTCCGCATAATGCCGTTGAGGATGCTTGTAGTGTGGTAGCGGTTGTTTTTTAAATAATTTTTTGTATTGAAATACATGTCAATGATATTTTTTATTTTTAAAAAATTATTTTTAATATCAGCAAATCAAAACGATCCAAAACATACAAATCATATTAAATTTTAATTAAAAAAAATTAAATTTTTTTAGGAACACGATTTGCACCCCATTCCTAAACATATTTGACATAACAAAAACCCGGCTGCTTAGTCAGATCAAAATTCCATGAGTTGGATTTAAGTCGGTCCTACATTGCTAAACATCATTTTTGTGGAGAGCAAGGAAAATAATAATTAAAAAAAAACTAATAGATTTAGAGGTGTAGCCAAGAAATTGTTCATTAAAAACATCATACTAAATAAAAAAACATTGTCCGGAATAGGACTGGTTTCTTAACCGCGCTTGAATCACTTTTTTTTACGTGAAAAAGTAATATAAAAAACTTTTAAATATTATCATTTAACTCATAACAATAATTTAAACTTGAAAAATATAAACTTAATTTATTATTTAGTTTAGATTTTAAATTAAATCTTGATGGGTGGCATTGACACAAACTTATTTATTATGTAGATACAAAGGAAAAAATCAAATAAAAAAATAAACATGTCATGTGTCCTGTTGTCAATACACAAAACCCACAGCTCAGGGTTATTGACTTTGCTGGGTTAAATTTTTTTTATTATATAATAAAAAATATAAATCTAATTTATAATCAATTTAGAATTAAATGATAAAATTAGTTAAAAATCTAACATCATAGATAAAATAAAAAAAATAAAAGATAAAACAAAACAAGAGAAAAAAAAAAGGGGGCAAAAAAGTCATGGGCATATTATCAAATTCAGCATAACAATTTAAACTTATAAAATCCCAGCTTGACTCCCTACTTGACCAGGAATTTCAACTGAATCACGTGAGAGTTCAACAAAATATTGTGCACATCACATTTCAATGCTCATTCATTGTTTATTTTTTCATTTTTTATATTTTAGTCGTAGTTTTGCATGGTTTACGATTTAATCACTCAACTTTATTTGTTTTTTTATTTCATCTCTTTAAATTATTCGTGGTTTTACTCGCTGAAACCTGTAGTGACGTGTTCTCTCTTTTTAGCTTTCTTGATGCTTTGTTAAATATTTCAACGTTAAATTAATGTCCATTTTTAGAAAATAAGGTTTTAGTTTTTTATTAAAAAATAAATTGATAGATGATTGACTGGAATTTACATAAAAGGAAGAAACAAAACTCTTTTCCACAAAAGATAGGTAAAAGCCACATCGTAAATTTTATTTTTTTCACATTATAGTTTTTTTAAAAGTTGAGAGATAAAAAAGTAAATTACTGAAAAATCCTAAGAAAAAGAAATCTCTTAGGCTGCTAAATTTTATCTATCAATAACTTTAATGTTTATAAATCTTACTTTTAAGAGAAAGAATCAATGAAAATTAATGATTCTCACATTTAAAGATGCAAAAAAGGTGAACTGGGGTTTTTTTTTAGTTTTTATA